>NW_006780314.1:786667-788059 GCF_000442215.2 Lipotes vexillifer
GGGAAACAAAACTTGCCACCCTAAAATGTCTCTTTGGCATGTAGATTATTTCAAGCTGAAAACAATCAAGGCCCAAAAGGCCCAGGAAGAAATTTTGACCTTCTCCCTAAATGCCCAAAATAATTTACATAGGGGTTTTGCTCCTGGAATACCACTCTCACCCAGAGATATCTACAAAGAAAATGGGTTAGGTGTGGTGGGGGAAACTCTTCAGGGCTTAGAGATCAAGTCCACTCTGTGTCTCATTATTTTTACATGACTCAGAAAATATTTATTTACCAAAGATCTGCTTTTTCTTCTCCATGTGAATTGCCTTCCTTCGCTTTGAGGTCCCAAACCACTACCCCAACATCTTTTGTCTTTAGCTGAAGATGGTTTTTAAGGTGAGGGCTTCAGCTATTTTGGTGAGTTACTCTGTTTTCCTGGGTCTCTCCCATGGATACCTGTTTTGGGCTGCATCCTACAGGCCTACAAGCCCCCTCAAGACCAAAGAAAGAGCTTAGAGTCAGTGACAGAGACATCAATGGTTTAATGGATGGGGGAATCTTACATGTCTGAAGCAAAAGAGTCCTAGAGAGACTCTCCACCCTGTGGACGGCAGATGGCAAGCAGGACAGGGCAGCAGTCTTCAGTCCCGGGGAGAGAAGGAGGTTACCAGTTATAGAAGGAATTGAGTCAGGTTGGTTCATTGGTTACTAGGGAAATCAGCAGAGGAATGTGCCCCTCACCGCCCCTTTGATAAACTATCATCCTGGAGACGTTCTAATCTAAATATTAAAACAATCACTAACTGGGGTTGGGGCAAATATACAGGCATTTACTGATTAGGCTATATGATTCAGAGGGAAGGTCAGTCATGCGAGTAGCATGTAGGTGAAGCAGGGACTGGTCCAGCAGGAGATGTACAGAGAGCAAGAGAACAGCCAACTTGCGTGGCCTGACCATATATATGTTATTAAACTTTGGTTTGATTTTTACCTGTTAATCTGTCCCATGTCAATTTAATTCTTAGACCAGCCAGAAGAACTGGAAGGGTAGAGAAAAAGTTCTTCCTTTCTGATGATATTCACTATTTACCCCATATCACTCTTGGGATTATGAGATTTATCTCTCTGTTTCCTAATGATCAAATAAATTTCCTTCACATATTTTATTAATTTTTAATTATTTTTGTCTCATAACAACTGAGGGTGGATTTTATTCTCAAAATTAGGTATTTCATTATTACATGGTCGTGCTGTAACTTCAATTACTTAGTCTTCATGATTTAATATAATTTTAAAATATCCACTCTACATCTTTGTTTGATCAATGGGCTTTAAATTGTGCTTCTAGATCCCTTTCCAGAGTCAAGGCAAAAAAGAGGAAAGGAGGGGGAAAGAGACCCTTGTT
>NW_006780314.1:788069-849412 GCF_000442215.2 Lipotes vexillifer
CTTCCTAGTCTAATCCTTCATAATGTATTCTCACTTTCCCTGCTTTACACATTAGGTGACATATCTGAAAAATAAAAATTAGATAACCACCAGTCTATGCTACAGAATTTTAGTTCTTTTTATTAAACAATACATTTATTTATTTGATAACAATTGATTTTTTTTTTCTAGGTGCTATTTATGTGTAAGGAAAGAATATAAACTAAATGATTAACCCCTTCTCCCTGAGTCCCTCCATGACCAGTCCAAGGTGTAGCCTGGGAAGTATTCCTTTTTCTGTTCCCAACAGCTTGTTTCACATGACTTTTTAGAAGCATCTTTGTAGTACTGCAATAATTTATTTCCTATCCTCCACATTACAACCTGAGTTCATTGAGGGTAAAGACTTGGGCATTTTTCTTTGTATACATAATATCCAGCCCTGAGGAAGAGGCTAATAGGCATGTAAATCATAGTGCCAATTGAATTTGATCTCATCTGAGCAGAAGACCTCAAGAAATGATGTAAATTTCACTCAAAATAGGTAATCAAGTGGGAGAAATACTTCCCTAATCACAAGGAGATTGTGTATTCTCTCCACAAAAGATTCTTTAAAAAACAATTATTATTTTATCTTTGAAAGAGTAACCCTCTGACTCTTAGTTAAAGACCAGATTATCTGACTGATGAATTGATTCTTTCCTTCCTTCTTTCATTAAAATTTCATCACAAACCTACTATACACACAGGGTTATGCTAGGGACTGGGGGTACAAAGATGACTAAAGTATGGTGTATATTCCTGAGGTTCTCATAATATTAATGAGGATCTACATGGAGACAGAGTCAAATTGTAGCTCAAGATATAATATAGCAGGCCAATTAATTAGTTCTAGGGAGGTTCGCAGGAAGACAGAATACTTGGGAACAGTGTTTCTTTGATTATGGAGTGGAGGCTGAAGGGAGCCTTTAGGAACGGTTAGGATTGAGAGAGGCAAACGTGTTTGTGTGTCTGTACCTATAAGAAGGGAGGTTATGCAGAGGGAGCTGGACAGGGACGGGAGATGTAGAGGGTGGCAGCCAACCTCAGAATGAGCAAGAAACCATCAAAACAAGCTGAGCAACCACCTGCCAAGCACAAAGGGTTCAGGTTCAATTGTCTAGTATGGGTCCAGTATTATACTAGGTTTTGTGTTGTTTACCATTCCTCCATATACATTCGCTGAAAAACAAGCAAACAGAAAAAAATCCAATGTATATTGAGAATTCCCATGTCCCTACACTTTCCCAAATGACAAGGAAAACATGGGTATTATTCTTCTCTAATAAGTAGAAAACAGGAAAGAAAATATAAAAATGTATATGGAAGTTATTAAACATGTAAATATCAATATGTCTTAGAAGGGAAAAATATAAAGTTTTTTTTTTTTTTTTGGGTGGGGGTGGAGCAGTTGATGCCTACCTGTCCCTAACAGGAAGGCAAGGAAATGGGACTTTCAAAGTCCATTCATATAATTCTAAGGCATTGCATCCAAAAAGCCATAACTTTCAACACCAGACTTTCTGGTAGATCATCAAACACCAATTTCTCTGACTTAGCATCCTGTGAGAACTCAGAATGCTAGGGTTGAAAATGAGATTTGGGGTAAGTTCACTTTGTAAGAATCTTAGAACCAGAGAGGTACTCTCTTTGGCTTGGAGACTTTATATCATTTCATTTGAATTCCTGGCAATGTGTGCTGATCCTTTTGTACTAACCCAAATGTGCAGTTTCAGCACCCAGACCTCCTTGGTGCTCCCCTCTCAGGCTGGGAACACAGACCCATGTAGGAACATGGATCATCTTCCAGCTTGTTCTACAAAGTAGGGAAAAAACATCTGCATTTGGGAGCTCTGGAAGGCTTCTGGCCCCCTTGGAAACTTGGGATTTGGCTGTAGAAATTTTCAAATTTCCTTATGCTGTGAATAATTCTGATTTAAATGAGAAGAAACTAGAAGAGATTTGGAAAACATATACATCCTTGAGAGTGTTAGGCTACTTTCCATCTTAAATCCATACCTCGATAAAATTCCTCCATTTGTCTGAGGGAAAAACAGACCTGAACAAAATCAAGCAGTGACCTACAATTTGTTCTTTATTTTTTATTTATTTTTTTTTGCGATACGCAGGCCTCACTGTTGTGGCCTCTCCCTTTGCGGAGCACAGGCTCCGGATGCGCAAGCTCAGCGGCCATGGCTCACGGGCCCAGCTGCTCCGTGGCATGTGGGATCTTCCCAGACCAGGGCACGAACCCGTGTCCCCTGCAACGGCAGGCAGACTCTCAACCACTGCGCCACCAGGGAAGCCCTGTTCTTTATTTTTTACTTATTTAATTTTAATACTAAAATCAGCACATTCCTGTGTGTTGACTTGTATTTTCTCTCACTTTGTTATCTTGTTTAAAATTTGTATTATTATTATTTTAATTTTTGAATTTTATTTTATTTATTTATTTTGTACAGCAGGATCTTATTAGTCATCATTTTTTTTTCTTTTTACATCTTTACTGGAGTATAATTGCTTTACAATGGTGTATTAGTTTCTGCTTTATAACAAAGTGAATCAGTTATACATACACATATGCTCCCATAACTCCACCCTATTGTGTCTCCCTCCCTCTCACACTCCCTATCCCACCCAGCCAGGTGGTCACAAAGCACTGAGCTGATTTCCCTGTGTTATGCGGCTGCTTTCCATTAGCTATCTATTTTACGTTTGGTAGTGTATATATGTCCATGCCACTCTCTCACTTTGTCACAGCTTACCCTCCCCCTTCCCCATATCCTCAAGTCCATTCTCTAGAAGTCTGTGTCTTTATTCCCACCTTACCCCTAGGTTCTTCATGACATTTTTTTTTTTCTTAGATTACATATATATATGTTAGCATATGATATTTGTCTTTATCTATCTGACTTACTTCACTCTGAATAACAGACTCTAGGTCCATCCACCTCACTACAAATAACTCGATTTTGTTTCTTTTTACGGCTGAGTAATATTCCATTGTATATATGTGCCACATCTTCTTTATCCAATCATTCAATGATAGACACTTAGGTTGTTTCCATCTCCTGGCTATTGTAAATAGAGCTGCAATGAACATTTTGGTACATGACTCTTTTTGAATTATGGTTTTCTCAGGGTATATGCCCAGTAGTAGGATTGCTGGGGCATAAGGTAGTTCTATTTGTAGTTTTTAAAGGAACCTCCATACTGTTCTCAGAGTGGTTGTACCAATTCACATTCCCACCAGCAGTGCAAGAGTGTTCCCTTTTCTCCACACCCTCTCCAGCATTTAGTGTTTATAGATTTTTTGATGACGGCCATTATGACTGGTGTGAGATGATATCTCGTTGTAGTTTTGATTTGCATTTCTCTAATGATTAATTATGTTGAGCATTCTTTCATGTGTTTGTTGGCAATCTGTATATCTTCTTTGGAGAAATGTCTATTTAGGACTTCTGCCCATTTTTGGATAGGGTTGTTTGTCTTTTTGTTATTGAGCTGCATGAGCTGCTTATAAATTTTGGAAATTAATCCTTTGTCAGTTGCTTCATTTGTAAATTTTTTCTCCCATTGAGAGGGTTGTCTTTGGGTCTTGTTTATGTTTTCCTTTGCCGTGCAAAAGCTTGGAAGTTTCATTAGGTCCCATTTGTTTATTTTTGTTTTTATTTCCATTTCTCTAGGAGATGGGTCAAAAAGGATCTTGCTGTGATTTATGTCATAGTGTTCTGCCTATGTTTTCCTCTAAGAGTTTTATAGTTTCTGGCCTTACATTTAGGTCTCTAAACCATTTTGAACTTATTTTTGTGGATGGTGTTAGGGAGTGATCTAATCTCATTCTTTTACATGTACCTGTCCATTCTTCCCAGCACCACTTATTGAAAATGCTGTCCTTTCTCCACTGTATATTCCTGCCTCCTTTGTCAAAGATAAGGTGACGATATGTGCATGGGTTTATCTCTGGGCTTTCTATCTCGTTCCATTGATCTATATTTCTGTTTTTGTGCCAGTACCATACTATCTTGATTACTGTAGCTTTGTAGTATAGTCTGAAGTCAGGGAGCATGATTCCTCCAGGTCTGTTTTTTGTTCTCGAGATTGCTTTGGCTATTTGGGGTCTTTTGTGTTTCCATACAAATTGTGAAATTTTTTGTTCTAGTTCTGTGAAAAATGCCAGTGGTAGTTTGATAGGGATTGCATTGAATCTATAGATTGCTTTGGGTAGTAGAGTCATTTTCACAATGTTGATTCTTCCAATCCAAGAACATGGTATATCTCTCCATCTGTTTGTATCATCTTTAATTTCTTTCATCAGTGTCTTGTGGAGTCATTTTCACAAGGTTGATTCTTCCAATCCAAGAACATGGTATATCTCTCCATCTATTTGTATCATCTTTAATTTCTCTCAACAGCGTCTTATAATTTTCTTCATACAGGTCTTTTGTCTCCTTAGGTAGGCTTATTCCCAGATAGTTTATTCTTTTTATTGCAATGGTAAATGGGAGTGTTTTCTTGATTTCACTTTCAGATTTTTTTCATTAGTGTATAGGAATGCCAGAGATTTCTGTGCATTAATGTTGTATCCTACTATTTTACCAAATTCATTGATTAGTTCTAGTAGTTTTCTGGTAGCATCTTTAGGATTCTTTATGTAAAATATCATATCATCTGCAAACAGTAACAGCTTTACTTCTTCTTTTCTGTTTTGGATTCCTTTTATTTCCTTTTCTTCTCTGATTGCTGGTGGCTAAAACTTCCAAAACTATGTTGAATAAGAGTGGTGAGAGTGGGCAACCTTGTCTTGTTCCTGACCTTAGTGGAAATGCTTTCAGTTTTTCAAACAGTGACAGCTTTACTTCTTCTTTTCTGATTTGGATTCCTTTTATTTCCTTTTCTTCTCTGATTGCTGTGGCTAAAACTTCCAAAATTATGTTGAATAAGAGTAGTGAGAGTGGGCAACCTTGTCTTCTTCCTGGTCTTAGTGGAAATGCTTTCAGTTTTTCACCATTGAGGACAATGTTGGCTATGGGTTTGTCATATATGGCCTTTATTATGTTAAGGAAAGTTCCCTCTATGCCTACTTTCTGCAGGGTTTTTATCATAAATCGGTGTTGAATTTTGTCGAAAGTTTTCTCTGCATCTATTGAGATGATCATATGGTATTTCTCCTTCAATTTTTTAATATGGTGTATCACGTTGATTGATTTGCACATATTGAAGAATCCTTGCATTCCTGGAATAAACCCCACTTGATCATGTTGTATAATCCTTTCAATGTGCTGTTGGATTCTGTTTGCTAGTATTTATTTGAGGATTTTTTTAATCTATATTCATCAGTGATATTTGCCTGTAGCTTTCTTTCTTTGTGACATCCTTGTCTGGTTTGGTATCAGGGTGATGATCGCTTCGTAGAATGAGTTTGGGAGTGTTCCTCCCTCTACTATATTTTGGAAGAGTTTGAGAAGGACAGGCATTAGCTCTTCTCTAAATGTTTGATAGAATTCGCCTGTGAAGCCCTCTGGTCCTGGGCTTTTGTTTGTTGGAAGATTTTTAATCACAATTTCAATTTCAGTGCTTGCGATTGGTCTGTTCATATTTTCTGTTTCTTCCTGATTCAGTCTTGGCACATTGTGCATTTCTAAGAATTTGCCCATTTCTTCCAGATCATCCAATTTTTTGGCATAGAGTTGCTTGTACTAATCTCTCATGATCTTTTGTATTTCAGTGGTGTCAGTTGTTACTTCTTTTTCATTTCTAATTCTATTGATTTGAGTCTTCTCCCTTTTTTCTTGATGAGTCTGGCTAATGGTTTATCAATTTTATTTATCTTTGCAAAGAACCAGCTTTTAGTTTTATTGATATTTGCTAATGTTTCCTTTATTTCTGATCTGATCTTTATGATTTCCTTCTTTCTGCTAACTTTGAGGTTTTTTGTTCTTCTTTCTTTAATTGCTTTAGTTGCAAGGTTAGGTTCTTTATTCAAGATGTTTCCTGTTTCATAAGGTAGAATTGTATTGCTATAAACTTCCCAATTAGAACTGGTTTTTCTGCATCCCATAGGTTTTGGGTGGTCGTGTCTCCATTATCATTTGTTTCTATGTATTTCTTAATTTCTTCTTTGATTTGTTCAGTGATCACTTTGTTATTAAGTAGTGTATTGTCTAGCCTCCATTTGTTTGTATTTTTTACAGATCTTTTCTGTAATTGATATCTAGTCTCATAGTGTTGTGGTCGGAATGGATACTTGATACAATTTCAATTTTCTTAAATTTACCAAGGTTTGATTTGTGACCCAAGATATGATCTATCCTGGAGAATGTTCCATGAGCACTTGAGAAAAATGTGTATTCTTTTATTTTTCGATGGAATGTCCAAAATATCATTTAAATTCTTCTTTAATGTATCATTTAAATGTTATTTTTCCTTATTTATTTTGATTTTGGATGATCTGTCCATTGGTGAAAGTTGGGTGTTAAAGTCCCTTAATATGAATGTGTTACTGTGGATTTCCCCTTTTATGGCTGTTAGTATTTGCCTTATGTATTTAGGTGCTCCTATGATGGGTGCATAAATATTTACAATTGTTATATCTTTTTCTTGGATTGACCCCTTGATCATTATGTAGTATCATTCTTTGTCTCTTCTAATAGTCTTTATTTTAAAGTCTATTTTGTCTGATATGAGAATTGCTACTCCAGCTTCCTTTTGGTTGTCATTTGCATGGAATATCTTTTTCCATCCCCTTACTTTCAGTCTGTATGTGTCTCTAGATCTGAAGTGGGTCTCTTATAGACAGCATGTATATGGGTCTTGTTTTTGTATCCATTCGGCCAGTCTGTGTCTTTTGGTGGGAGCATTTAATCCATTTACATTTAAGGTAATTATCGATATGTATGTTCCTATTCCCATTTTCTTAATTGATTTTGGTTTACTATTTTAGGTCTTTTCTTTCTCTTGTATTTCTTGCCTAGAGAAGTTCCTTTAGCATTTGTTGTGAAGCTGGTTTGGTGGTGCTGAACTCTCTCAGCTTTTGCTTGTTTGTAAAGGTTTTAATTTCTCCATCAAATCTGAATGAGATCCTTGCTGTATAGACTAATCTTCGTTGTAGTTTTTTCTCCTTCATCGCTTTAAATATGTCCTGCCAGTCACTTCTGGCTTGCAGATTTTCTGCTGAAAGATTAGCTGTTAACCTTATGGGGATTCCCTTATGTGTTATTTACTGTTTTTCCCTTGCTGCTTTTAATATGTTTCCTATGTATTTAATTTTTGACAGTTTGATTCATATGTGTCTTAGCGTATTTCTCCTTGGATTTATCCTGTATGGGACTCTCTGTGCTTCCTGGACTTGATTAACTATTTCCTTTCACATATTAGGGAAGTTTTCAACTATTATCTCTTCAAACATTTTGTCAGTCCCTTTCTTTTTCTGGAAACCTTATAATTCGAATGTTGGTGCGTTTAATGTTGTCCCAGAGGTCTCTGAGACTGTCCTCATTTCTTTTCAATCTTTTTCCTTTATTATGCTCTGCAGTGGTTATTTCCACTATTTTATCTTCCAGGTCACTTATTTGTTCTTCTGACTCAGTTATTCTGTTATTGATCCCTTCTAGAGTATTTGTAATTTCATTTATTGTGTTGTTTATCATTGCTTGTTTCATCTTTAATTCTTCTAGGTCCTTGTTAAATGTTTCTTGAATTTTCTCTATTCTATTTCCAAGATTTTGGGTCATCTTTACTATCATTATTCTTAATTATTTTTGAGGTAGACTGCTTATTTCCTCTTCATTTTTTAGGTCCGGTGGGTTTCTATCTTGCTCCTTCATCTGCTGTGTGTTTTACTGTTTTCTTATTTTGCTTATCTTACTGTGTTTGGGGTCTTCTTTTTGCAGACTGTAGGTTCGTAGTTTCCGTTGTTTTTGGTGTCTGTCCCCAGTGGCTAAAGTTGGTTCAGTGGGTTGTATAAGCTTCCTGATGGAGGAGGCTAGTGCCTGTGTTCTGGTGGATGAGGATGAATCTTTTCTTTCTGGTGAGTGTGTCCACGTCTGGTGGTGTGTTTTGGGGTGTCTGTGTACTTATTATGATTTTAGCAAGCATCTCTTCTAATGGGTGGGTTTGTGTTCCTGTCTTGCTGATTGTTTGGGTGTCCAGTATTGTAGCTTACTGGTTGTTGAGTGAAACTGGGTGCTGGTGTTGTGATGGAGATCTCTGGGAGATTTTTGCCATTTGATATTGTGTGGAGCTGGGCGGTCTCTTGTGGACCAGTGTCCTGAAGTTGGCTTTCCCACCTCAGAGGCACAGCACTGACTCCTGGCTGCAGCACCAAGAGGCTTTCATCCACATGGCTCAGAATAAAAGGGAGAAAAAGTAGAAAGAGAGAAAGAAAGAAAGAAAGAAAGAAAGAAAGAAAGAAAGAAAGAATGGAAGGAAGGAAGGAAAGAAAGAAAAGAAAAGAAAGGAAAAGAAAAGAAAAGAAAAGAAAAGAAAAGAAAAGAAAAGAAAAGAAAAGAAAAGAAAGATAAAATAAAGTTATTAAAATAAAAAATAATTATTAGGAAATAAGTGAAAGAAAAAAAAAACAAACAAAAAACAGATGGATAGAACCCTAAGAGAAATGTTGAAAGCAAAGATATACAGACAAAGTCTCATACAGAAGCACATACATACACACTTACAGAAAGAGGAAAAGGGAAAAAATAATCAATCTTGCTCTCAAAGTCCACCTCCTCAATTTGGGATGATTCGTTTTCTATTTATATTCCACAAATGCAGGGTACATCAAGTTGATTGTGGAATATTAATCGGCTGTTTCTGAGGCTGCTGGGAGAGATTTACCTTTCTCTTCTTTGTTCTCACAGCTCCCTGGGCTCAGCTTTGGATTTGGCCCTGCTTCTGTGTGTAGGTCGCCGGAGGACGTCTGTTCTTTGCTCAGACAGGATGGGGTACAAGGAGCCACTGTTTCTGGGGCTCTGGCTCACTCAGGCTGGGAGGAGAGAGGTGTACGGATGTGGGGTGAGTCTGCAGAGGCAGAGGCCGGTAGGACGTTGCACCAGCCTGAGGCATACCGTGTGTTCTACCGGGAAATTTGTCCCTGGATCTTGGGACACTGGCAGTGGCGGTCTGCACAGGCTTCCTGGAAGGGGGATGTGGATAGTGACCTGTGCTCGCACACAGGATTCTTGGTGGCAGCAGCAGCAGCCTTAGTGTCTCATGCCCGTCTCTGGGGCCCACACTGTTAACCGCAGCTTGTGCCCGCCTCTGTAACTCCTTTAAGAAGCGTTCTTACTCCCCTCTCCTCGTGCACCAGGAAACAAAGAGGGAATAAAAAGTCTCTTGTTTCTTTGGCAGGTCCAGACGTTTCCCCAGACTCCCTCCTGGCTAGCTGTGGTACATTAACCCCCTGCAGGCTGTGTTCAGGCCGCTGACCCCTGTCCTATCCCTGTGCTCTGACCGAAGCCTAAGCCTCAGCTCCCAGCCCCGCCCACCCCGGCTGGTGAGCAGAAAAGCCTCTGGGGCTGGTGAGTGCTGGTCGGCACCGATCCTTGTGCGGGAATCTCTCCGCTTTACTCTCCACACCCCTGTTGCTGTGCTCTCCTTAGCGGCTCTGAAGCTTGCCCCCTCCACCACCAGCAGTCTCCACCCATGACAGGGCTTCTAGTGTGTGGAAACGGTTCCTCCTTCACGGCTCCCTCCCACTGGTGCCGGGCCCATCCCTATTTTTTGTCTCTGTTTATTCATTTTTCTTTTGCCCTACCCAGGTATGTGGGGAGTTTCTTGCCTTTTGGGAGGTCTGAGGTCTTCTGCCAGCATTCAGTAGGTGTTCTGTAGGAGTTGTTCCATGTGTAGATATATCTCTGATGTATCTGTTGGGAGGAAGGTGATCTCTGTGTCTTATTCTTCTGCCATCTTCCCAATTCCTCTCTCTCCCTTTTTTTCTTGATGAATCTGGCTAATAGTTTATCAATTTTATTTATCTTCTCAAAGAACCAACTTTGAGTTTTATGGATCTTTGCTATCGTTTCCTTCATTTCTTTTTCATTTATTTCTTGTCTGATATTTATGATTTCTTTCCTTCTGCTAACTTTGTTTTTTGTTGTTGTTCTTCTTCTTTCTCTAACTGCTTTAGGTGCAAGGTTATGTTGTTTATTCAAGATGTTTCTTGTTTCTTAAGGTAAGATTGTATTGCTATAAACTTCTCTCTTAGAACTGTTTTTGCTCCATCCCATAGGTTTTGGGTCATCATGTCTCCATTGTCATTTGTTTCTAGGTATTTTTTGATTTCCTCTTTGATTTCTTCAGTGATCACTTCATTATTAACTAGTGTATTGTTTAGCCTCCATGTGTTTTTATTTTTTACAGATCTTTTCCTGTAATTGATATCTAGTCTCATAGCATTGTGGTCAGAAAAGATGCTTGATACAATTTCAGTATTCTTAAAATTACCAAGGCTTGATTTGTGACCCAAGATATGATCTATCCTGGAAAATGTTCCATGAGCACTTGAGAAAAATGTGTATTCTGTTGTTTTTGGGTGGAATGTCCTATAAATATCAATTAAGTCCACCTTGTTTAATGTATCATTTAAAGCTTGTGTTTCCTTATTTATTTTCATTTTGGATGATCTGTCCATTGGTGAAAGTGGGGTGTTAAAGTCCCCTACTATGAATGTGTTCCTGTCAATTTCCCCTTTTATGGCTGTTAGTATTTGCCTTATGTATTTAGGTGCTCCTATGTTGGGTGCATAAATATTTACAATTGTTTTATCTTCTTCTTGGATCAATCCCTTGATCATTATGCAGTGTCCTTCTTTGTCTCTTCTAATAGTCTTTATTTTAAAGTCTATTTTGTCTGATATGAGAATTGCTACTCCAGCTTTATTTTGGTTTCCATTTGCATGGAATATCTCTTTCCATCCCCTTACATTCAGTTTGTATGTGTCTCTAGGTCTGAAGTGGGTCTCTTGTAGACAGCCTATATATGGGTCTTGTTTTTGTATCCATTCAGCCAGTCTGTGTCTTTTGGTGAGAGCATTTAATGCATTTACATTTAAGGTAATTATCAATATGTGTGTTCCTATTCCCATTTTCTTAAGTGTTTTGGTTTTATTATTGTATGTCTTTTCCTTCTCTTCTGTTTCTTGCCTAGAGAAGTTCCTTTAGCAGTTGTTGTAAAGCTGGTTTGGCGGTGCTGAACTCTCTCAGCTTTTGCTTGTCTGTAAAGGTTTTAATTTCTCCATCAAATCTGAATGAGATCCTTGCTGGGTAGAGTAATCTTGGCTGTACGTTTTTCTCCTTCATCACTTTAAATATGTCCTGCTTCTCCCTTCTGGCTTGCAGAGGTTCTGCTGAAAAATCAGCTGTTAACCTTACGGGGATTCCCTTGTGTGTTATTTGTTGTTTTTCCTTTGCTGCTTTTAATATGTGTTCTTTGTAATTAAGTTTTGACAGTTTGATTAATATGTGTCATGGCGTGTTTCTCCTTGGATTTATCCTGTATGGGACTCTCTGTGCTTCCTGGACTTTTTAAACTATTTCCTTTCACATATTAGGGAAGTTTTCAACTATAATCTCTTAAAATATTTTCTCAGTCCCTTTCTTTTTCTCTTCTTCTTCTGGAACCCTATAATTCAAATGTTGGTGCATTTTATGTTGTCCCAGAGATCTCTGAAACTGTCCTCCATTCTTTTCATTCTTTTTTCTTTATTCTGCTGTAGAGTAGTTATTTGCACTATTTTATCTTCCAGGTCACTTATCCATTCTTCTGCCTCAGTTATTCTGCTATTGATCCCATCTAGTGTATTTTTAATTTCATTTATTGTGTTGTTCATCATTGCTTGTTTCATCTTTAGTTCTTCTACATCCTTATTAAATATTTCTTGCATTTTCTCTCCTATTTCCAAGATTTTGGATCTTCTTTATTATCATTATTCTGAATTCTTTTTCAGGTAGACTGACTATTTCCTCTTCATTTGTTAGGTCTAGTGGGTTTTTATCTTGCTCCTTCATCTGCTGTGTGATTTTCTGTCTTCTCATTTTGTTTATCTTACTGTGTTTGGGGTCTCCTTTTTGCAGGCTGTAGTGTGTAGTTCCAGTTGTGTTTGGTGTCTGTCCCCAGTGGCTAAAGTTGGTTCAGTGGGTTGTGTAGACTTCCTGGTGGAGGGGACTGGTGGTGCCTTTGTTCTGGTGGATGAGGCTGGATCTTGTCTTTCTGGTGGGGAGGTCCACGTCTGGTAGTGTTTTCTGGTGTGTCTGTGGACTTGCTATGATTTTAGCCAGCCTCTCTGCTAATGGGTGGCGTTGTGTTCCTGTCTTGCTAGTTGTTTGGCATGGGGTGTCCAGCACTGTAGCTTGCTGGTCGTTGAGTGAACCTGGGTGCTGGTGTGTAGATGGAGATCTCTGGGAGATTTTCATCATTTGATATTAAGTGGAGCTGGGAGGTCTCTTGTGGACCAGTGTCCTGAAGTTGGCTCTCCCAACTCAGAAGCATAGCAGTGACTCCTGGCTACAGCACCAAGAGCCTTTCATCCACACAGCTCAGAATAAAAGTGAGAAAAAATAGAAAGAATGGAAGAAAGAAAGAAAGAGGATAAAATAAAATAAAAAAGTAATATAAAATAAAAGAAAGTTATTAAAATAAAAAATAATTTTTCAAGAAAATAATTAAATGCACAGTTAGAACCCTAGGACAAATGATGAAAGCAAAGTTATACAGACAAAATCTCATACAGAAGCATCCACATATACACTCATAAAAATAGAAAAGGGGAAAAAATAATAAATCTTCCTCACCTTCTCAATTTGGGATGATTCGTTGTCTATTCACATATTCCACAGATGCAGGGTACATCAAGTTGATTGTGGAGCTTTAATCTGATGCTTCTGAGGCTGCTGGGAGAGATTTCCCTTTCTCTTCTTTTTTCACACAGCTCCCAAGGCTCAGCTTTTTATTTGGCCCTGCCTCTGTGTGTAGGTTTGTGGAGGGCGTCTGTTCGCTCAGACAGGACAGGGTTAAACGAGCAGCTGACTCGGTGGCTCTGGCTCACTCAGGCCGGTGGGTGGGAGGGGTACGGATACCGGGTGAGCTTGTGGTGGAAGAGGCAGGCAAGACATTGCACCAGCCTAAGGCACACAGTGTGTTCTCCCGGGGAATTTGTCCCTGGATCACGGCACTCTGGCAGTGGTGGGCTGCACAGACTCCCCGGGAGGGAGGGGTGGATAGTGACCTGTGCTCGCACACAGGCTTTTTGGTGGCAGCAGCAGCAGCCTTAGGGTCTCATGCCCGTCTCTGTGGTCCGCGCTATTAGCCGAGTCTCACGCCCTTTTTTGGAGCTCCTTTAAGCAGTGCTCTTAATCCCCTCTCATCATGCACCAGGAAACAAAGATGGTTGAAAAAGTCTCTTGCCTCTTTGGTGGGTCCAGACATTTTCCCGGACTCCCTCCCGGCCCGCCGTGGTGCAGTAACCCCCTGTAGCCTGTGTTCACGCCACCAACCCCAGTCCTCTCCCTGTGCTCCGACCAAAGCCCGAGCCTCAGCTCCAAGCCTCACCTGCCTGGGTGGGTCAGCAAACATGCCTCTCATGCTGGTGAGGGCTGGTCGGCACCGATTCTCTGCACGGGAATCTCTCCACTTTGCTCTCCGCACCCTTATTGTTTTGGTGTCTTCCACGGCTCCAAAGCTTCCCCACTCCGCCATCCACAGTCTTCGCCCATGAAGGGGCTTTCTAGTTTGTGGAAACCTTTCCTCCTTCACAGCTCCCTCCCACTGATGCAGGTCTCATCCCTATTCTTTTGTCTCTGTTTTTCCTTTTTTCTTTTGCCCTACTGAGGTACGTGGGGAGTTTCTTGCCTTTTGGGAGGTCTGAGGTCTTCTGCCATCATTCAGTAGGTGTTCTGTACGAGTTGTTCCACGTGTAGAAGTATTTCTGGTGTATCTGAGGGGAGGAAGGTGATCTCCTCATCTTACTTGTCTGCCATCTTCCCTCTCCAGCCTAGTCATCAATTTTATACACATCAGTGTATACATGTCAATCCCAATCACTCAATTCAGCACACTACCATCCCCACCCCCCACCAGCGGTTTCCTCCCTTGGCATCCATACGTTTGTTCTCTCCATCTGTATCTCAACTTCTGCCCTGAAAACCAGTTCATCTGTACCTTTTTTATAGGTTCCACAAATATGTGTTAATGTATGATATTTGTTTTTCTCTTTCTGACTTACTTCACTCTGTATGACAGTCTCTAGATCCATCCACGTCTCAACAAATGACCCAATTTTCTTCCTTTTTATGCCTGAGTAATATTCCATTGTATATATGTACCTCAACTTCTTTAACCATTCGTCTGTCGATGGGCATTTAGGTTGCTTCCATATCCTGGCTATTGTAAATGGCGCTGAAATGAACATTGGGGTGCACGTGTGTTTTTGAATTATGGTTTTCTATGGGTTTACGCTCAGTAGTGGGATTGCTTGATCATATGGTAATTCTATTTTTAGTTTTTAAAGGAACCTCCATACTGTTATCCATAGTGGCTGTATCAATTTACATTCCCACCAACAGTGCAAGAGGGATCCCTTTTCTCCACAGGCTCTCCAGCATTTGTTGTTTGTAGATATCCTGGTGATGCCTATTCTAACAGGTGTGAGTTGATACTTCATTGTAGTTTTGATTTGCACTTCTCTAATATGAGTGATGCTGAGCAGCTTTTCATGTGCTTCTTGGCCATCTGCATGTCTTCTTGGAGAAATGTCTATTTAGGTATTCTACCCATTTTTGGATGTGGTTGTTTGTTTCTTTAATATGGAGCTGCATGTGCTGTTCATATATTTTGGAGATTAATCCTTTGTTTATTGATTCATTTGCAATTATTTTCTCCCATTCTGAGGGTTGTCTTTTGGTCTTGTTTATGGTTTCCTTTGCTGTACAAAAGATTTGAAGTTTCCTTATGTCCCACTTGTTTACTTTTTTTTTTATTTCCTTTACTCTAGGAGGAGGACCAAAAAAGATCTTGCTGTGATTTATGTCAGAGTGTTCTTCCTATGTTTTCCTCTAAGAGTTTTATAGTGTTTGTTGTTACATTTAGGTCTTTAATCCATTTTGAGCTTATTTTTGTGTATGGTGTTTGGGAGTGTTCTAATTTAATTCTTTTACATGTAGCTGTCCAGTTTTCCCAGCATCACTTATTGAAAAGGCTGTCTTTTCCCCATTGTATATCCTTGCCTCCTTTGTCATAGATTAGTTGACCATAGGTGCCTGTGTTTATCTCTGGGCTTTCTATCCTCTTCCATTGATCTTTGTTTCTCTTTTTGTGCCAGTACCATATTATCTTGATTACTGTAGCTTTGTAATATTGTCTGAAGTCAGGGAGTCTGATTCCTCCAGTTCCATTTTTTCCTTCAAGACTGCTGTGGCTATTCGGGGTCTTTGTGTCTCCATACAAATTTTAAGATATTTTATTCTAGTTCTGAAAAAAATGCCATTGGTAATTTGATAGGGATTGCACTGAATCTGTAGATTATTTTGGGTAGTAGTCATTTTCACAATGTTGATTCTTTCAATCCACAAACATGGTATATCTCTCCATCTGTTGGTATCATCTTTAATTTCTTTCATCAGTGTCTCATAGTTTTCTGCATACAGGTATTTTATCTCCCTAGGTAGGTTTATTCCTAGGTATTTTATTCTTTTTGTTGAAATGGTAAATAGGAGTGCTTTCTTAATTTCTCTTTCAGATCTTTCATCATTAGTGTATAGGAATATGAGATTTCTGTGCATTAATTTTGTATCCTGCTACATTACCAAATTCATTGATTAGCTCTAGTAGTTTTCTGGTGGCATTTTTAGGATTCTCTATATATAGTATCATGTCATCTGAAAACAGTGACAGTTTTCCTTCTTCTTTTCCAATTTGTATTCCTTTTATTTCTTTTTCTTCTCTGATTGCCATGGCTAGGACTTCCAAAACTATGTTGAATAATAATGGTGAGAGTGGACATCCTTGTCTTGATCCTGATCTTAGAGGAAATGCTTTCAGTTTTTCACCATTGAGAATGATGTTTGCTGTGGGTTTGTCATATATGGCCTTTACTATGTTGAGGTAGGTCTCCTGTATGCCCAATTTCTGGAGAGTTTTGATCATACATAGGTGTTGAATTTTGTCAAAAGCTTTTTCTGTATCTCTTGAGAAGATCATATGGTTTTTATTCTTCCATTTGTTAATATGGTGTATCACATTGATTCATTTGTGTATATTGAAAATTTCTTACATCCCGGGGATAAATCCCACTTGATCAGGGTGTATGATCCTTTTACTATGTTGTTGGATTCTGTCTGCTAGCATTTTGTTGAGGATTTCTGCATCCATATTCATCAGTGATATTAGTCTGTAATTTTCTTTTTTTGTAGTATCTTTGTCTGGTTTTGGAATAAGGGTGATGGTGGCCTCATAGAATGAGTTTGGGAGTATTCCTTCCTCTGCAAATTTTTGGAAGAGTTTGAGAAGGTTGGGTGTAAGCTCTTCTCTAAATGTCTGGTAGAATTCACCTGTGAAGCCATCTGTTTCTGGTCTTTTGTTTGTTGGAAGATTTTTAATCACAGATTAAATTTCATTACTTGTGATTGGTCTGTTCATATTCTCTATTTCTTCTTGTTTCAGTCTTGGAAGGTTATACCTTTCTAAGAATTTCCATTTCTTCCAGCTCGTCCATTTTATTGGCATAGAGTTAGTTGCTTTTAGTAGTGTCTTAGGATGCTTTGTATTCCTGTGGTGTCTGTTGTAACTTCTCCTTTTACATTTCTAATTTTATTGATTTGTGTCCTCTCTGTCTTTCTCTTGATGATCCTGGCTAATGGTTTCTCAATTGTGTTTATCTTCTCAAAGAACCAGCTTTTACTTTTATTGATCTTTGCTAACGTTTTCTTTGTTTCTATTTCATTTATTTCTGCTCTGATCTTTATGATTTCTTTCCTGCTGCTAACTTTGGGTTTTGTTTGTTCTTCTTTCTCTAGTTGCTTTAGCTGTAAGGTTAGATTGTTTATTTGAGAATATTCTTGTTTCTTGAGGTAGGCTTATATAGCTATAAACTGCCCTCTTAGAACTGCTTTTGCTGCATCCCATAGGTTTCGGATTGTCATATTTTCATTGTCATTTGTCTCTAGGTGTTTTTTTGATTTCCTCTTTGATTTCTTCAGTGATCTCTTGGTTATTTAGTAACGTATTGTTTAACCTCCATGTGTTTGTGTTTTTTACGGGTTTTTTTCCCCTGTAATTCATTTCTAATCTCATAGTGTTGTGGTCAGAACAGATCTTTGACATGATTTCAATTTTCTTAAATTTACTGAGGCTTGATTTGTGACCCAAGATGTGATCTATCCTGGAGAATGCTCTGTGCACACTTCAGAAGAAAGTGTAATCTGCTGTTTTTGGATGGAATGTCCTCTAAATATCAATTAAATCTATCTGGTCTATAGTGTCATTTAAACTTCTGTTTCCTTATTCATTTTCATTTTGGATGATCTGTCCATTGGTGTAAGTGAGGTGTTAAATTACCCCACTATTATTGTGTTACTGTCTATTTCCTCTTTTATAGGTGTTAGCATTTGCCTTATATATTGAGGTGCTCCTATGTTGGGTTCATATATATTTAGAATTGATATATGTTCTTCTTGGATTGATCCCTTAATCATTATGTAGTGTCCTTCCTTGTCTCTTGTAACGGTTTTGTTTTATTTTAAAACCTATTTTATCTGATATGAGTATAGCTACTTCAGCTTTCCTTTGATTTCCATTTGCATGGAATATCTTTTTCCATCCCCTCTCAGTCTGTATGTGCCCCTAGGTCTGAAGAGGGTCTCTTGTAGACAGCATATATATGTTTTTTGTTTGTTTGTTTGTTTTTGTATCCATTCAGCAAGTCTGTTTCTTTTGGTTGGAGCACTTAATCCATTCACGTTTAAGGTAATTATCAATATGTACATTCCTATGGCCACTTTCTTAATTGTTTTGGGTTTGTTTTGTAGGTCCTTTTCTTCTGTTGTGTTTCCCAGTTTAGAAGTTCCTTTAGCATTTGCCATAGAGCTGGTTTTGTGGTGCTGAATTCTCTTAGCTTTTGCTTGTCTGTAAAGCTTTTGATTTCTCCTTCAAATCAGATCCTTGCCAGGTAGAGTAATCTTGGTTTCAGTTTTTTCCCTTTCATCACTTTAAATATATCATGCCATTATCTTCTGGCTTGTAGAGTTTCTGCTGAAAAATCAGCTGTTAACCTTATGGGAGTTCCCTTGTATGTTATTTTTCCCTTGCTGCTTTTAATATTTTTTCTTTGTCTTTAATTTTTGCCAATTTGATTACTATGTGTCTCAGCATGTTTCTCCTTAGGTTTATTCTGTATGGGGCTCTCTGTGCTTACTGGACTTGCGTGGCTATTTCCTTTCCCATGTTAGGGAAGTTTTTGACTATAATCTTCAAATATTTTCTCAAGTCCTTTCTCTCTCTCTTCTCCTTCTGGGACCCCTATAATGTAAATGTTGTGTTTAATGTTGTTCCAGAGGTCTCTTAGGGTGTCTTCATTTCTTTTCATTATTTTTTCTTTATTCTGTTCCACAGCTGTGAATTCCACCATGCTCTCTTCCAGGTTACTTATCCATTTTTCTGCCTCAGTTTTTCTGCTATTGATTCCTTCTAGTGTAGATTTCATTTCAGTTATTGTATTGTTCATCTCTGTTTGTTTGTTCTTTAATTCTTCTAGGTCTTTGTTAAACATTTCTTGCATCTTCTTGATTTTTGACTCCATTGTTTTTCGGAGGTCCTGGATCATCTTCACTATCATTATTCTGAATTCTTTTCCTGGAAGGTTGCCTATCTCCCCTTCATTTAGTTGTTTTTTCTTGGATTTTATCTTGTTCCTTCATCTGGTACATAGCCCTCTGCCTTTTCATCTTGTCTATCTTTCTGTGAATGTGGATTTTGTTCCACAGGCTGCAGGACTGTAGTTCTTGCTTCTGCTGTCTGCCCTCTTGTGGGTGAGGCTATCTTGAAGCAGCTATTGTTAATACCCCCATTTAAAATGTGAGGAAATTGAAGTTTAGAGACATAAACTTATCCAAAATTATTCTGCTAGTGGTGGAAGGTCTCCTGCAGAGACAGGGGAAAGTTGTGGCTCACCATGGGGACAAGGTCACTGGCAGCAGAAATTCTGGGAAGTACTTGGTGTGAGCATTCCTGGAGTCCACCTTTAGTCCCACCAAAGTGTCTCTATCTCATTTTGTAATCTTTTGATATTGGTAATTGGGGGTATCTGAAAGACCCAGGGAAAAAAATAAAATAAAATGAGCAAATTTGGCATTTGGATGTTTCAGTCATCTTTCTCCCCTAATAAAAACATCAGCTGCTCATTCAAACTTAGATGTAAATGTTTAAAGTGTTAATGAGTCAGAGATTTTGCATTTTAAACACAGAGATCAAATCCTTAAGGCAGAGAAATTTCCATGGTGCTATTATAAACACCACTGAATTTGGGCTCCAGTGTTTCTGAAACCAAATGACGTGGGTAATTTGCTTGTCTTTCAGGTGGAAGGATAAATGTTTCTAAAGCTCAGTCAGACCAGGAACCTGTATCAGGAGCAGTGCGTTTGCCCATAGTTTTCACCCTTCTGGATTCACTCTGCCAGTGGAAGGCTGCCTCTGCCTCCCAGGAAGCATATGTTTAGTTTTTGACTGTTACTTGCCTATTACTGGTCCCAAAAAAACAAAATGAGGAGCTCAAAACTTTCATGCCAAACACACAAAAAAAACCCCTTTACTTACGAAAAGGAAGGCTTCTGTGGGCTGGAATTTAGGACAGCTCAACTTTTAAAATTATTCTTCCAAATCCAAATTCACTCCTTTTTCTTTTATTTCTCTTTGGAGTTTCTTTCTTTTCTCTTTCTTCACATACTTTTAATTTCCTTTTAAATTTTATAGTTTATCTTTCCTGGTGGGGGGCTGATAATACAGCAACTATTTCTTTGGAAAGCAAACAAACAAACAAACAATCATGTATTGTAATTGTGGCATTGCTTATTTTCATGGTGTAAATACTCCTTTCATGGCTAGTTTGCCTTGTGTGAGTATGTGTGAGCAGACTATAGCACACCACGAGTTCCCTCAATCCCTCTCTTTCTCACACATGTGTGCACACAGACACCTAAAAAGACCCCCATCAGAGAGATAAAGGGATGACTAGAGAATAAAACTCTGCAACTAAAGAATATAGTCAAGAATTCCTCCACTTATTGAAGTGTCATTTTGGTCTCCTGGTATTTGAAGTTTTGGGCCAGCTATGTTCTATCTCTTCTCTTTAGAGTTGGTGAAAAATTCAAATCTCAGCTGAATTATCACATTTTTTTTCCTTCTAATAAAACAATGAGCCCTGGGAAGAGGAAAAATCTGAAGACTTAGTGTGTGTGTTTTCACTTGTTGCTTTGAGATTCAGAACTTTTGTTTTATTGCCAGTTTAAAAAAACATTTTTTTTTTTTTTTTTCTCTTTAAGTCAGTGGGGACCTGGAGATGATGAGCCTAGGACTTGGTTTCAGCCCTGGGACAAAACATCATAAGATTTAAATCATATCTTATAGATTTGCATACATTTTTTTTTTTCCACCAGGGAGTTCTAAGCATGTTGAAATGTGCAAGTTTCACTCTCAGTATTCATTTCCAATTGGTTTTCTTTCCTTTCAGCATTTTCTCCTCTCGAAGACTTTTCTCTCTTTCCTTTTCTTTCTTTTCATTCCCTTTTCTCTTTTGTTCCCTCTCTTCTCTCTGCCTTTAATTACCCTTTTCTTTCCATTTTTCAGTCCTCTAACTTTCTTTCCACCTCTGACTTCACTCTTTTAAAAACTTCATCCAAACTTCTCTTACACGACATCACATGCAGTAACATGTCTTTGCAATACATTGAAATATTTTGCAGTAAGAAAAAGGTCATTGACATAAACAATGAGAGTCAAAATGGGAGTTGAAGCTGTGGAATGAGAGGGAACATTCAGTCACAATGGAGAAACGAAATATTTCCTGCCATATCAATAAACAAAGGATGACACAGTCATCAATGATTGCAGCCCTCCAACGTGAGCCCTGGAAACTCAGGGCTGTAAAGAATACCTGCCATCTAGCAGCCATCAGACTGCAGCCACTCCCTGTGGTGAGCCCTGAGGAAACCCAGGATGTGTCCACATACTGGTTCCAGATAGCTAAGGTGCATATCAAAGGAAGGATTTCACTGAGCCCAGATTCTCTATCTTCCCATACTTAAAAAAATGATAAACTCCTTAAGATATCTGGTTTGCTTTAATTAACAGTAATCTTTTGATGTTCCCAACTTCCTGTCCTTTTTTGCAACACTCCTATATATCCTGGCTCCTCCCCTAGTATCCTCAGAGCAGTTTCTCAGAGATATCTGAAATGCTGTCTCCTGGGCTGCAGTCCTCATTTTGCCCTAAATAAAACTTAACTCACAACTCTCACGTTGTGCATATATATATTTTTTAAGTCAACACAACCTTAAGCAAACACTGGAGTCAAAGTCAGTATAAGTGCTTGTCATTAGGACTGTTTAGCCTGTAGCTCTGCTGTTTCTTTCTGGCACATGACAGTATGTATTGAGTTGGATGTAGCCATGATACAGGTGTAGGCAGGTAAAATGTGAGCAGCAGCAAGATTATTTCAAGACAAATGTTTTTGGAGCTGATGCCATGACAGTTTACAAGAAGGTAGAGACTCAGTCAGCTTGTGTCCCAGAGTGAAGATAAAGCAGGACAAAACCTCCAGAAGACTTGTGGTGAAAATGTAAGATGAGCAAGAAATAAAATTTGGAAGTTGTTTTTTACATAATGCATAACATAACCTATTCTGAAAAGTACAGCAACCAAGAGGAGAAAGCATAAAATAAGCTATTGGCTTTCAGAGATAAGAGTGTAGAAGCTCAAAAAGAAATGAAAAATGAGTTTAAATTACTGTCACTTCAAGGAAGATTTCCCCAAGAGTATAAAAGATGGCTGAAACTAATCCTGTATTTTGGATGAATGCAGAAAGTACTAATTCCTGTTGTTCATGCACATGACATGTTTAAGGTCCAACAAATACTTCAGAGAATTTGCAAATGTTGCTGCAGCTAGCCAAGAGGAAAATGTGCCTTGTCAGAAGTGTTTCCATCCATTATTCGCAAATCACTGCTATATCCAACTTGAGGTCTGTGCCAACCTGGGATGTAAGTGAACCAACTATTTTCTCATGATATGGGATAAGCAGTATTCTATCATCATTTTCATACTTCATTCATTAAAAAATTTCTATCAGATATTTATTTGAAACCAAAGGATATTTTAGAGTTTTATCTTTGTTATAGTTAATGTAATATACCCAGAAGAGCATGAAACAGGAAATATGAAAAACTGAGCAATTGCTCAAATTCTGCCAATACTCGACCATATAATATTAAGTAAGCAAACCCAAAACTCAATTATTCTCATCTATAGAATGAGGGATGGTCTCGAAGATCACATTTAAATTGAATGCGTAGAAGTCACAGCTTATATGAAATACTAATTATTGATCCTTGACATGGCTGTGATTTGTTGGAGGAAGCTAGTCCTGTACTAGTACTCAGGGGATGTCAAGAACTGTGAAGAGGAGGTGGTTTCACCCTATTTGAAATCAAATGAGTTACTCTGCCACAGTTTAATGGATATAGGCAGAAGACAGGACTCTCTTGAGTAAGAGACAAAAGACTTTGTTACTCACAGCAATAGCAGTAGTGAGATTAGCAACATGCCTTATACTAGTTCCTTAAGCCCCAGTTCCCACAAGTTGATGTAAAGAGGGCTGAGCGACCCCTACACAGGCAGTGGGTTAACATTTCAGGAAGAAAACCTTAGCTTGGGAAAGCCAAGTATTTTATAATGGACATCAAGCAACTCTTCCCTTAGTCCAGAGGGAGACATCATCTTTATTATACTGGGCAGGAAGTGTGATTGCCCTTTGCTCTAGAGGGAGATGCTATCTCTTGTCTTCAAGACAGTAAGCAAACTTGTTCTTTGTTCTTGTGGGAGACACCAGCTCTATTTTCCAAAGAAGTTCACTATAGGAACATCCCTGAAAAGAAAATTCAGGACAAGAGCTATCAGTGTGTTTGCTCACAACATATGTGGAAATATGTAAGACGATGGAGAATTGTCTCTCCAAAATAAGTACCCATTGTTTTCACAGTATCATGATTTCTGGAACATTTTCATGAATAATCCACTCCATCAACCACTTTGATTAATCAACTCATCTCATATAGCATTTAATTAAGGAACCTAACAGGATTCCGAGAAGCAAGATGCTATCAACCTGAAATATTTGACCTCAGCCGTATCTCTAAATTCTCGTTCCCAACCAGTTGAACAAAGACCAAACAATAAGGTATACTTTAGAAAGCCAGGGTGCTTTCTCCTCATGTTTCTGTATTGACCTTTCCACTTGGCCTGAGGTGTTAATGCAGGCACAGCAGATAGTATGAGGTGTTAATGCAGGCACAGCCACAGTTTCCACCTCATCCTTCAAGGAGGAAGTCTATGGCAATTCTATCATCCACAATAATAGGCAATTAGTTTAGGTTAACCTGAATACCTCCTAGGGCCAAGGTGGTTTCATTGGTCATTTAAGGTAAAGTGAAGAGCAAGTTTTGCACCACCTTTTCCAATTAGATGGACCCCATCTTAAGGATAACACCCAGCATGTGCACAAAGTAACAAGATAGAAGATATTTATCCCTCTCTCTATAAGAGATAATTTTATCAACAAATATGAGAGATTTCAAAACCATATCTGGTATGAAATTGCTAGAGCAATGCCAAACTAAACTAAAATAAATTAGATATTTCATTTACTGCCTAAATGTTATAATTTAAAGTGTCCTTCTATGATGCTACTAGGTAAAAGTTTTACTCCTTCGTAACCCATAAGACCCTTTATTAAAAAATGTGAGAATGAATGTTCACAAAACACCAGCTTGGACAAGCACTATATGAAGGCAGAATAGGTATTTCCCACAAAGCATGCAGTTAAGCAGCTCTGATTTAAATAAATTTCTGCCACCTGCCTGACACTGTGTCTGATATTCCCACCCTTAGATATAAATTTGTTTATGTCTATATAATATATAATATATAAATATATAATTCATTTACATCTCTATCTATATAAAATGGAGGGTTTCCTCCTCAAATATCCTTAAAAAGAGAAATGCTCTCAGTCACTGTTTAGTATGCACACATTTTCAATTAATATGACATCTTTTCCACTGTGACTGAACCAATTTAAAAGAAACTTCCTATGAGATGAGACCCACAACAAGTCAGTTCTGAAGACAGCAGAATAAAGAAAGGTGTAATAAGATAAATATGAAAACTGAGGGATGCATGGGGTGGGAAGTTGCAGTTTAAGGGAACAAGGTGTCAAAAGCCCAGAGTAGGGAGAAACCTTCAAGATGACGGAGGAGTAAGATGTGGATATCACTTTCTTCCCCACAAATAAATCAGAATTATACTTACATGTGGAACAATTTTAACAGAACACCTACTGAATGCCAGCAGAAGACCTCAGACTTCCCAAAAGTCAAGAAACAGCACATGTATCTGGGTACGGCAAAAGCAAAAAGAAAAAAAACAGAGACAAAAGAATAGGGACAGGACCTGTACCTCTGGGAGGGAGCTGTGAAGGAGGAAAAGTTTACACACAATAGGAAGCCCCTTCACTGGTGGTAACAGGGGGAAGCTTCAGAGCCACAGAGGAGAGCACAGCAACAGGGATACAGAGAGCAAAGCAGAAAGATTCCAACACAGAGGATCGGTGCCAAACAGCACTCACCAGCCTGAGAGGCTGGTATGCTCAGCCACTGGGGCAGGTGGGGGCTGGGAGCTGAGGCTCAGGCTTTGGAGTTCAGATTCCAGGGAGAGGACTGGGGTTGACTGTGTGAACACAGCCTGAAGAGGGCTAGTGCACCACAGCTGGCCGGAAGGGTGTCCATGTAAAACCCTGGACCTGCCTAAGAGGCAAGAGACAAGTGTTTTGGGTTGCGAGAGGAAAGGGGATTCAGAGCACCACCTAAATGAGCTCCAGAGATGGGCACAAGCCACAGCTATCAGCACAGACACCAGAGACGGGAATGAAACACTAAGGCTGCTGCTGCATCCAGCAAGAAGCCTGTGTGCAAGCACAGGTCACTATCCTCCCCTCCCCTCCCGAGAGCCTACGCAGCCTGCCACTGCCAGATTCCTGTGATCCAGGGACAAATTCCCTGGGAGGGCACACAGCACACCTTATGCTGTTGCAATGTCATGCTGGCCCCTGATGCCACAGCCTCACATTGCATTCTGTACCACTCCTTCCCTCTGGCCTCAGTGAGCCAGAGCCCTCTAATTAGCTGCTACTATAACCCCATCCTGTCTGAGCAAAGAACAGACACCCTCAGGTCACCTACATGCAGAGGTGGGGCTAAATCCAAAGCTGAAACCCAGGAGCACTGTGAACAAAGAAGAGAAAGGGAAATTTCTCCCAGCAGCCTCAGAAGCAGTGGATAAATCTCCACGATCAACTTGATGTACCCTGCATCTGTGAAATACCTGGAGAGACAACGAATCACCCCAAAATGAAGCAGTAGAGTTTGGGAACAACTGTAGACTTGGGGATTGCTTTCTGCATCTAATTTGTTTCTGGTTCTATGTTTATCTTAGTTTAGTATTTAGAGCTTATTATCATTGGTAGGTTTGTTTATTGATTTGGTTGCTCTCTTCCTTTTTTTTAATATATAGAAATAGATATATATTTTTTTCCTTTTTCTCTTTTTGTGAGTGTGTATGTCTATGCTTCCTTGTGTGATTTTGTCTGTATATATTTGCTTTTACAATTTGTCCTAGGGTTTGATCTGTCCGTTTTCCTGTTTTTTATTTTTTATTTTTATTTTTTTAGATTTTAGCACTTGTTATCATTGGTGGATTGTTTTTTTTTTTGGTTTGGTTGCTATCTTCTTTCTTTTTAAATTATTTTTTAATTTTATTTTTAATAACTTTAAAATTTTAATTATAATAATTTTATTTTATTTATTACTTTTTTTATCCCTTTTATACTGAGCTGGGTGTCTGACAGGGTCTTAGTGCTCCAGCCAGGTGTCAGGACTGGGCCTTTGAGGTGGGAGAGCAGAGTTCAGGACACTGGTACACCAGAGACTTCCCAGTTCCACGTAATATCAAATGGTGAAAAATCTCCCAGAGATCTCCAATGCAATGTTAAGACCCAGCTCCACTCAATGACCAGCAAGGTCCAGTGCTGACACCCTATGCCAAACAACTAGCAAGACTGGAATACAACCCCACCCATTAGCAGAGAGGCTGCCTAAAATCACAATAAGGTCACAGACATCACAAAACACACCACTGGATATGGTCCTCCCCAGAAGAAAGAAAAGATCCAGCATCATCCACCAGAACACAGGCAGCAGTTCCTTCCACCACCAACTGAACTAAACTTAGCCAATGGGGGCAGACACCAAAAACAACAGGAACTATTAACCTGCAGGCTGCCAAAAGGAAACCCCAAACACAGTAAATTAAGAAAAGTGAGAAGACAGAGAAACACACAGCAGGTGAAGGAGCAAGGCAAAAACCCACCAGACCAAAGAAATGAAGAGGAAAGAGGCAGTCTACCTGAAAAATAATTCAGAGTGATGATAACAAAGATGATCCAAAATCTTGGAAAGACAATGGAGAAAATACAAGAAACATTTAACAAGAACCTAGAAGAACAAAAGAGCAAACAAAGAGAGATGAACAACACAATAAATGAAACTAAAACTTCTCCAGAAGGAATCAATAGCAGAATAACTGAGGTAGAAGACCAGATAAGTGAGCTAGAAGATAAAATAGTGGAAATAACTACCATAAAGCAGAATAAAGAAAAAAAAAATGAGAAGAATTGAGAACAGTCTCAGACACCTTTGGGACATTAAACAAACAAACATTCAAATTATATGGGTCCCAGAAAAAGAGAAGAAAACAAAAGAGACTGAGAAAATATTTGAAGAGATTAGAGTTGAAAACTTCCCTAATATGGGAAAGGAAATAGTCAGTTAAGACCAAGGAGCACAGAGAGTCCCATACAGGAAAAATCCAAGGAGAAACAGGTCAAGACACATATTAATGAAACTATTAAAAATTAAATACAAAGAAAAAATATTAAAAGCAGCAAAGGAAAAACAAAAAATAACATACAAGGGAATCCCCATAAGGTTAACAGCTGATTTTTCAGCAGAAACTCTACAAGCCAGAAGAGAATGGCATGATATATTTAAAGTGATGAAAGGGAAAAAACTGAAACCAAGATTACACTACCTGGCAAGGATCTCATTCAGATTTGAAGGAGAAATCAAAAGCTTTACAGACAAGCAAAAGCTAAGAGAATTCAGCACCACCAAACCAGCTGTATGACAAATGCTAAAGGAACTTCTCTAACTGGGAACCACAACAGAAGAAAAGGACCTACAAAAACAAACACAAAACAATTAAGAAAGTGGTCATAGGAAAATACATATCAAAAATTACCTTTAATGTAAATGGATTAAATTCTCCAATCAAAAGACATAGACTGGCTGAATGGATACAAAAATGAGACCCATATATAGGCTGTCTACAAGAGACCCACTTCAGAAATAGGGACACACACAGACTGAAAGTGAGGGTATGGACAAAGATATTCCATGCAAATGGAAATCAAAGGAAAGCTGGAGTAGCAATACTTATATCACAGAAAATAGTCTTTAAAATGAAGACTATTACACGAGACAAAGAAGGACACTCACTACATAATGATCAAGGGGTCAATAGAAGAAGATATAACAATTGTAACTATATATGCACCCAACATAGGAGCACCTCAATACATAAGGCAAATACTAACAGCCATAAGAAGGGAAATCGACAGTAACACAATCATAGTAGGGGACTTTAACACCCCACTTTCACCAAGGAAAAGATCATCCAAAATGAAAATAAATAAGGAACCATAAGCTTTCAATGACATATTAAACAAGAAGGACTTAACTGATATTTAGAGGACATTCCATCCAAACACAACAGAATACACCTTCTTCCCCAGTGCTCATGGAACATTCTCCAGGATAGATCATATCTTTGGTCACAAAACAAGTCTTGGTAAATTTAAGAAAACTGAAATCATATCAAGGATTTTTTCCAACCACAACACTATGAGAATAGATATCAAAAATCTGTAAAAAATATAAACACTTCGAGGCTAAACCATACATTACTAAATAACCAAGAGATCACTAAAGCAATCAAAGAGGAAATCAAAATTACCTAGAAACAAAAAACAGTGAAATCACCATGACCAAAAACCTACGGGATGCAGCAAAAGCAGTTCTAAGAGGGAAGTTTATAGCAATACAATCCTCCTTCAAGAAACATCTCAAATAAACAATATAACCTTACACCTAAAGGAATTACAGAAAGAAGAACAAAAAATCCTACTTTAGCAGAAGGAAACAAATCATAAAGATCAGATCAGAAATAAATGAAAAAGAAATGAAGGGAATGATAGCAAAGATCAATAAAACTAAAAGTTGTTTCTTTGAGAAGATAAAATTAATAAACCATTAGCCAGACTCATCTTGAAAAAGTGAGAGAAGACTCAATTCAATAGAATTACAAATGAAAAAGGAGAAGTAACAACTGACAATGTAGAAATACAAAGGATCATGAGAGATTACTACAAGCAACTATATGCCAATAAAATGGACAACCTGAAAGAAATGGACAATTTCTTAGAAACGTAAAAACTTCCTAGACAGAACCAGAAAGAAATAGAAAACTTAAACAGACCAATCACAAGCACTGAAATTGAAACTGTGATTAAAAATCTTCCAAGAAACAAAAGCTTGGGACCAGATAACTTCACAGATGAATTATATCAAACATTTAGAGAAGAGCTAACACCTATCCTTTTCAAACTCTTCCAAACTATAGCAGATGGAGGAACACTCCCAAACTCATTCTACAAGGCCACCAGCACCCTGATACATAAACCAGGCAAAGATTCAGCAGAGAAAGAAAACTACAGGCCAATATAACTGATGAACAGAGATGCAAAAATCCTCATCATAATACTAGCAAAAAGAATGCAAGAGCACATTATAAGGATCATACACCATGATCAAGTAGGCCTTATCTCAGGAATGCAAGGATTCTTCAATATACAAAAATCAATCAATGTGGTAAACCATATTAAAAACTGAAGGAGAAAAATCATATGATAATCTCAATAGATGCAGAAAAAGCTTTCAACAAAATTCAACACCAATTTATGTTAAAACCCACCAGAATGTAGGCATAGAGGGAACTTACCTTAGGATAATAAAGGCCATATATGACAAACACACAGCCAACATCATTCTCAATGGTGAAAAACTGAAACCATTTCCTCTAAGATCAGGAACAAGACAAGGTTGTCCACTCTCACCACTATTATTCAACATAGATTTGGATGTTTTAGCCACAGCAATCAGAGAAGAAAAAGAAATAAAAGGAATCCAAATTGGAAAAGAAGAAGTAAAGCTGTAACCCTTTGCAGATGACATGATACTATACATAGAGAATCCTAAAGATGCTACCAGAAATCTGCTAAGACAATCAATGAATATTGTAAAGTAGCAAGATAAAAAAGTGATGCACAGAAATCTCTTATATTCCTATACACTAATGATGAAAAATCTGAAAGAGAAAATAAGGAAACACTCATTTACCAATGCAACAGAAAGAATAAAATATCTAGGAATAAATCTACATAAGGAGACAAAAGACTTATATGCAGAAAACTATAAGATGCTGACTAAAGAAACTGAAGATGGTACAAAGAGATGGTGAGATATACCATGTTCTTGTTGGAAGAATCAACATTGTGAAAATGACTATACTACCCAAAGCAATCTACAGATTCAATACAATCCTTATCAAACTACCTATGGCATTTTTCACAGAACTCAAACAAAAAATTTAACAATTTCTATGGAAACACTAAAAACCCCAAATAGCAAAAGTTATCTTGAGAAAGAAAATCAGAGCTAGAGGAATCAGGCTGCTGGACTTCAGACTACACTACAAAGCTACAGTAATCAAGACAGTATGGTACTGCACAAAAACAGAAATATAGATCCATGGAACAGGTTAGAAACCCAGAGATAAACCCATGCACATATCATCACATTATTTTTGATAAAGGAGGCAAGAATATATAATGGAGAAAAGACAGCTTCTTCAAGAAATGGTGCTGGGAAATCTGGACAGCTACATGTAAAAGAATGAAATTAGAACACTCCCTAACACTATCCACAAAAATAAACTCAAAATGGATTAAAGGCCTATATGAAAAGCCAGACAGTATTATACTCTTAGAGGAAAACATAGACAGAAACATCACAGGAAGATCCTTTTTGACCCACCTACTAGAGAAATGGAAATAAAAAACAAAAATAAACAAATGGGACCTAATGAAACTTAAAAGCTTTTTCACAGCAAAGGAAAACATAAACAAGAGGAAAAGACAGCCCTCCATATGGGAGAAAATATTTGCAACCGAGCAACTGATGAAGGATTAATCTCCAAAATTTATGAGCAGTTCATGTAGCTCAATATCAAAAAACAAACAACCCAATCCAAAAATGGGCAGAACACCTAAATAGATATTTCTCCAAAGAAGGTAACCAGATTGCCAACAAACACATGAAAGGATGCTCAACATCATTAATCATTAGAGAATTGCAAATTAAAACTACAATGATGTATCACCTCACACCAGTCAGATTAGGCATCATCAAAAAATCTACAAACAATAAATGCTGGAGAGGGTGTGGAGAAAAGAGAACCCTCTTACACTGTTGGTGGGAATGTAAGTTGACACAGCCACTATAGAGAATAGTCTGGAGGTTCCTTAAAAAACTAAAAATAGAACTACCATACTACCCAGCAATCCCACCGCTGGGCATATACCCTGAGAAAACCGTAATTCAAATAGAGTCATGTACCACAATGTTCATTGCAGCTCTATTTACAATAGCCAGAACATGGAAGCAACTTAAGTGTCCATCGACAGATGAATTGATAAAGATGTGGCACATATATACAATTGAATATTACTCAGCCATAAAAAGAAATGAAATTGAGTTTTTTGTAGTGAGGTGGATGGGTCTATAGTCTTTCATACAAATTGAAGTAAGTCAGAAAGAAAAAAGTAAATACCATATGTTAACACATATATATGTGATCTAAAAAAAAAAAAAATTGGTTCTGAAGAACCTAGGGGCAGGATAGGAATAAAGATGCAGATGTAGAGAATAGATTTGAGGACACTGGGATGTGGAAGTGTAGCTGGGATGAAAAGTGAGTGTGGCATGGACATATATACACTGCCAAATGTAGAATAGATAGATAGTTGGAAGCAGCCATATAGCCTAGGGAGATCAGCTCAGTGCTTTGTGACCACTAGAGAGGTGGAACAGGGAAGGTAGGAGGGAGACGTAACAGAGAGGAGATATGGGGATATATGTATATGTATAGCTGATTTGCTTTGTTATACAGCAGAAACTAACACACCATTGTAAATCAGTTACACTCCAATAAAGATGTTTAAAAAGTAAAATAAAAATAAAATAAGTCTTTTATACCCTTGAAAGAAAAGGTAGCTGGGAGTTTGAGAGACTTTGACTACTGGGCAAACTGAATGTAGACTTGGTACAGGGTTTGGGGGAAGTGTCCTCATTTTTGTCATTTATTCACTGAATGAGCTTGGACAAGTGAATTCCCCTCTCTGAACTATGGTTTCATCATCCATAAAATGAAGAGAATAATTTTGCCTTTGCAAAAAAAGAAAAACAGAGCCCAGAGCAAAAAAAAAAAAAGACCCCAAAGTGTAACACACTGTAGAGATCAGATTGTGTCAACATCTCAGTTTTGCCTAATAATCCTCTTTTAGGTTATAAGGAGTTGCTAAATGATTGGAAGCTGGAAGCAGAGCTTTTCCTGTGATGGAGTGTCCCATTAAAGCATTCTGGCTCCTTTTATTTCAGAACAGTGTTGACCCAAGTCCAATGAGATCCATCAAACCTCTCTTCTCTGCTGAGTCATTTAGCCACAAGAAGAGGTTCACTAATCAATTGCAAATAGAAAACTGGGGAAGGTGCACACAATAACAAGCAATCGAAAGGTATCATGTAAGATTTCTAACACCCTTAAAAAAAATTCAAGCAAAAAAGAAAAGAAAAAACTGTTTGGAAATTATTTTTAGGGGGAAACTGAGCACAAGACCACTGTACCAGGTTTATAATAAGCAAAAGACATTACCTTTCATTTCTAGGAATGATAGATGGATGATCATGAAATTGTACAATTTGGAAATGGTTTCCCCACCATTGCCTGAATACTGAGCTCCTGCATCTCACATCCATAGCTCAGATTTTATATCACAGAATCTAAAGGGAGACATGAGGGGCTCAGCTGTCAGCCAGTGTTGATACCACACAGCAAGGGCTGTTCAAATGGACAGATTTTCAGTGGGATGATTTCTAACTCAATTGTTAGTCACTCACCCTTCATGGATTAACTGCTTTAATTTGTTTATCTTGATTGTTCATTAGTTTTGTCTAGATTTTATATTCATTATTCTGTATCGTATCTCTGACATTTCAGTTTAGGAGGTAATTGTTTACCATATACATTGATTCTCCCAGGCCCTCAAATATTCCACAATCGATGCTAACAAGATAGTAACTACGAATAGTCATTATGTGGCTATTTTGGGACATATTCTCTGTCTCATTTTAATTCATTCTTATATTTCCAGTCTCCTGTGGACTCTCACATATTCGTTTTGAACATTTACTCTTTAATCCTACCCAGACAGAGCCTTTGTATCCCTTTGGAATGAATAAATACAGACTATCTCAGGTGATTTAAATCTCTCTCTCATGTACCTTTAAAAATGCACACCTTGCTTTTATCAACCCCATATTTTGCACTTTCAAGAGAAAACACTGCAGCGGGTGTAGGTTCTTTTATCAGCCTGTGTTACAGACAAGGGGACCAAGTGGGGACAGGCTTGTCTTCTTGGTTCCTAACGAGTCACAGACGCAGAAGGAATGTATTATGGATGTTGTACATCATTTGTCTTGCCTGTTTGCTATTGTATTTTTGTTGCTAGTTTATCTATTTACTGCACCTGGAGTTTCCATGTGGCCTTTAATTGGGACTGAGCAGGGAACAGTTACTCCTGGGGCCTAAGTAAATATGGGCATCCTTGGGTTTCCTGGGAGTTCGCTAAACTTGGTGCAAACAACTCTCTTATCCTAAGGGAGCCAGCTTTGGTACTAGTAAAAACTGTCCCTTCCACTTTCTTTCTTTGTGCTTTTCTAGCTTTACTTGCCCTTTTGTTTTTTTCTCTGTAGTGGAGTGACCACTGGTATAGCTGCCATTGATCCACAATTAGGAAAGTCTGTTGAAGCTCCTTGGGATATTTAGATGAATTTCATGTATTGGCAAAATTGCTGTGCATAGCATTCCTTCTCTACCTCATGTCCTTATGCTACAACTCTCATATAACAATAGTATAGTGCAGTATACAATAGTATAATATAACTTGGTATGAAAACAGACAAGTTAGCTTAAATGGCTATGGTTTTATGAGTGGACCTAAAACAGGCTCTGCTTCCTGCTATTCTAAAAAGATCTCACCTACTTATGTCAAACTTCTCAGACATTCTGAGCAGTTATACCAATAAGCAATAAATACCAAAATGTTACTGAGTTCTGAAGGATTGTGTGAGCAGTCAAGCACCTCTGGCCAAGTGCCAGACTATCCAATACAAGGTCTGATGCACTGTGTTTCACTGCACTGTGCCCTGAGACTTGCTTTGGAAGAGGCATGAGATGGAACAAGATGGTGAAAGGAGTGTTTCTACTCAGCATCATGTGAGGCTCATACACTGGTGATTTAATTCTGAGCACAAATGAGCCACCTAACCATAGCTAAGCTCTTGTTTGCAATATTCTGTTTTCATCTTTTCCACAACAAGCAAATACAAAAACACTTTTAAGGGAATGATAAACACTGAAGTAGAATACAACTCTTTCTATTAGGAACCCAGATTAACTCAGTTAGATGTCTAATCCAGGGAACAAAATATTCAACCTTTAAATAAATACACAATAAAAATAACACACTCTTACTATAGGGTTACTGGACTGTAGCAGTAAATGAACTGAATAAAATTTTATGGCTTCTTAACATGGTGAGGTTTTTGCAGTGTCTTCCATCTTGTAGCTTAACAACATTTTGCAGTCTGCTATCAGTGTAACTAATAGTGCAGATGGAAATTTTATGAAAAATGGGAAATCTACATTGGTTTTATATTGTGTCAGTGAAATGAATAAAGATCATATTTTGGCATTAACAGCTAATGGTGAGAAAAGGAGTGGGGGTTGGTTACTCTATTTTTGGCCATGGAATTGATGTTTTTTAAAGAGTTGGATGTAATTATGATATTTGAATGTCATTATCATTAAACTGATGAATTATTTAGAAAGAAGGTGAACAAGGCAAAGAGTCCCTCAGTGTGCTCATGCATTTGAGTTGTATTTTGCCGGTCAGGTGCTCCTTTCAGAAGGAGGTATTAATTACACAGATGGTGCAGATATGTTGTGTTATTACTTCCCTCAGCAAGGTCAAATTTTTCTACTACAGAGCACTTGGGGGATAGGAATAGAGGAAAAAGGGGAAGAGGAATTGCTAAATAATCAATCATATTGTAAATGTTGGTAGGAAGTAGTCCTTACTCTTTGAAATGGATATTTTTATATCTTCTATTTGAGTTGTTATAATGACCTCCTTACCAACTTTCTGGCCTCCCACCTTGATTGGCTCAAAGAAAGCTTTTTGATAAGAAGGAAATATAATTTTGAAAAAAAAAGACTATTAGAATGATATGGTGTGAATGAGAAAAATATTCAGTTTAAGATACAAGCAACTTAACCAGCAAATATTTTCCTTGAACCAAATGGAAAATTGATATTGAGCAACCTTTATTTTCTCATTTCTCTCTCTTCCACTCCCTCTCCAGGATATAACATTTACTTGTTTCAGTTGTTTCATTCCTTGGGAGACTAAAACAATTTTCTCTCTAGATCTATTTTTAAAATTATCTTTCATTTATGTGGCTTAGATTGGTATGTCCCTGCCTCCAAACAGAAACTTGCCATTTTGAATTCTTCTTGCCAGTCTTTGCTTCATGCTTACTGAGTAACAAGGAGCATAATTTTGTGTGGTATTCAAGATGGAACAGACAGGTTTTCACTTTGGGATGTTATAGTTAACAGCATACCATAGTTTAACTTCATCCTACAAAATACAAGTAAATCTTTTGCTTTCTACAGATTTTTGTGCATTTTTCATAGTTTATAATATGAATACTTTTGTTCTAGAGCATTCTGAATGTTTTTTCTTGGCAAAAACACCTTTGCTTTCCTGAAGAACTTGTAAGATTCCATGATACCAGGGATGTGATCTCTCCCATTTGCCATTATTTTTGTGATTTTTTTCCCCCCTCATTTAAGGGCTAATACTGTTCTCACTAAGGATTCTACTTTGACTCAGATCCCAGAAGTAAACAAAGAGCTACATGCTTGGAGGGGATTTTGGCTGTGTGACTTTAGGGACAACTCTAGTAGATAAATTTTTTTCCCATGTTTCCTCTGTTCAGCTCAGGTCGTCCAGAAAATTTCCAGGAATGCATGACCAAACTCCTGTTTAGTACAAAGAGTATGCATTTGAATTAACTACCTTTTCTACATTAGATTAGGGGAAAACTGACATGGAGTCTATGGAGATAAAAACACTCAACATCCAAGTCAGTTTTCAATCAATTTGTCAAGATGAAAACAGAGCAATGCAAATCAAAACTACAATGAGAAATCTCCCAACAAACACTTAGAATGGTTATAGCATGTGGAGAAAAAGGAGCTCTTGTGCACTGTTGATGGGAATGTAAATTGGTACAGCCACTGTGAAAAAATAGCATGGAGATTCCTCAAAAAATTAAAAATAGAACTGCCATATGATTCAGCATTTCCACTTCTGGGTATTTACCTGAAGAAAACAAAAACACTAATTTGAAAAGATACATGCACTTAAATGTTCATTCCAGCATTATTTACAATAGCCAACACAATGGAAATGACCTAAATGTCCATCAATGCATAATGAATAAATAAGTTGTGATATAGTGATACACACACACACACACACACACACACACACACACACACACACACATATATGATGGGATATTATTCAGCCCTGAAAAATAATGTAATGTTGCCATTTGTGACCTTGAAGTCTTTATGCCAAGTAAAATAAGTTGGACAGAAAAAGAAAATTAACATAGGGTCTCACTTGCCTATAGAATCTAAATCAAAGCATAACAAAAAACAAACAAGACAGAACAAAACAAAGCAAAAAATTTGAGCACATGGGTATAGAGAAGAGATTAATGGTTGCCTGAGGTGGGGTATTGGGGTGGACAAAGTGAATAAAAGGGGTCAAATGTATACATTTCCAGGTATAAAATGAGTAAGTTAGAGTGATACAATGTACAGCACAGTGACTATTGTTAATAATACTGTATTGCACATTTAAAAGTAGCAAGGAGAGTGGATGTTGAAAATTCTCAACAAAGGAAAGAAAAGTAACTATCTATGGTGTCAGATGTTAACTGGATTTTATTGTGGTGATCATTTTACAATATATACAAATTTCAAATCACTGCATTGCACACTTGAAATTAATATAATGTTCTGTAAATTAAACCTCAATTAAAAAGTAAACCAAAAAAACAAACAGAACAGAATTGCTTTCTTTCATTAATCTTTTTTCTTCTTAAATTTTAGTCTTAAATATTTATGGTAAAGAAATTTCCTTTCATTAACTTGAGAAAATATTGTACAATATAATTATAATTTGTTAAAATATTTTTTTGATTTTTTAACATCTTTATGAGAGTATAATTGCTTTACAATGGTGCATCAGTTTCTGCTTATAACAAAGTGTATCAGTTATACATATACATATGTCCCCAAATCTCTTCCTCTTGAATCACCCTCCCTCCCACCCTCCCTATCCCAACCCCATGGGTGGTCAAAAAGCACCAAGCTTATCTCCCTGTGCTATGCAGCTGCTTCCCACTAGCATTTGATTTTACATTTGGTAGTGTATACATGTCCATGCCACTCTCTCACTTTGTCCCAGCTTACACTTCCCCCTCTCCATATCCTCAAGTCCATTCTCTAGTAGGTCTGCATCTTTATGTCCATCTTGCCCTTAGGTTCTTCTGACAATTTTCTTTTTTTAGATCCCATATATATGTGTTAGCACACATTATTTGTTGTTCTCTTTCTGACTTACTTCACTCTATGACAGTCTCTAGGTCCATCCACCTCACTACAAATAACTCAGTTTTGTTCCTTTTTATGGCTGAGTAATATTCCATTGTATATATGTGCCACATCTTCTTTATCCATTCATCTGTCGATGGATACTAATGTTGCTTCCATGCCCTGGCTATTGCAAAAAGAACTGCAATGAACCTTGTGGTACATGAATCTTTTTGAATTATGGTTTTCTCAGGGTATATGCTCAGTAGAGGGATTGCTGGGTCGTATGGTAGTTCTATTTTTCATTTTTTAAGGAACCTCCATACTGTTCTCCATAGTGGCTGTATCAATTTACATTCACAACAACAGTGCAAGAGGGTTCGCTTTTTTCCACACCCTCTCCAGCATTTATTGTTTGTAGATGTTTTGATGATGGCCATTCAGACTGGTATGAGGTGATATCTCATTATAGTTTTGACTTGCATTTCTCTAATGATTAATGATGTTGAGCATCCTTTCATGTATTTGTTGGAAATCTGTTATCTTCTTTGGAGAAATGTCTATTTAAGCCTTCTGACCATTTTTGGATTGGGTTGTTTGATTTTTGATATTGAGCTGCATGAGTTGCTTGTATGTTTTGGAGATTAATCATTGTCAGATGCTTCATTTGCAAATGTTTTCTCACATTATGAGAGTTGTCTTTTTGTCTTGTTTATGATTTCCTTTGCTGTGCAAAAGGTTTGAAGTTTCATTAGGTCTCATTTGTATATTTTTGTTTTTATTTCCATTTCTCTAGGAGGTGGGTCAAAAAGAATCTTGCTGTGATTTATGTCATAGAGTGTTCTGCCTATATTTTCCTTGAAGAGTTTGATGGTGTCTGGCCTTACTTTTAGGTCTTTTATCCATTTTGAGTTTATTTTTGTGTATGGTGTTAGGGAGTGTCCTAATTTCATTCTTTTCCATGTAGCTGCCCAATTTTTCCCAGCACCATTTATTGAAGAGGCTGTCTTTTCTCCACTGTATATTCTTGCCTCCTTTATCAAAGATAAGGTGGCCATATGTGTGTGGGTTTAATGCTGGGCTTTCTATCCTATTCCACTGATCTATATTTCTGTTTTTGTGCAGGTACCATACTGTCTTGTTTACTCTAGCTTTGTAGTATAGTCTGAAGTTAGGGAGCCTGATTCCTCCAGCTCCATTTTTCCTTTCAAGATTGCTTTGGCTATTCGGGGTGTTTTGAGTTTCCATACAAATTGTGAAATTTTTTGTTCTAGTTCTGTGAAAAAAGCCTGTGGTAATTTGATAGGGATTGCATTGAACCTGTATATTACTTTTGGGTAGTAACATTTTCAAAATGTTGATTCTACCAATCCAATAACATGGTATATATCTCCATATATTTGATTCATCTTTAATTTCTTTCATCAGTGTCTTATAATTTTCTGCATACAGGTCTTTTGTCTCCTTAGATAGGTTTGTTCCTAGTATTTTATTCTTTTTGTTGCAGTGATAAATGGGAGTGTTTTCTTAATGTCACTTTAAGATTTTTCATCATTAGTGTATAAGAATGCTAGAGATTTCTGTGCATTAATTTTGTATCCTGCTATTTTACCAAATTCATTGATTAGTTCTAGTAGTTTTCTGGTAGCATCTTTAGGATTCTCTATGTATAGTATCATGTCATCTGCAAACAGTGACAGCTTACTTCTTCTTTTCCAATTTGGATTCTTTTATTTCTTTTTCTTCTCTGATTTCTATGGCTAAAACTTCCAAAACTATGTTGAATAAAAGTGGTGTGAGTGGGCAACCTTGTCTTATTCCTCATCTTAGTGTAAATGGTTTCACTTTTTCATCATTGAGGATGATGTTGTCTGCGGGTTTGTCATATGGCCTTTATTATGTTGAGGTAAGTTCCTCTATGCCTACTTTATGGAGCGTTTTTATCATAAATGGGTGTTGAATTTTATCAAAAGCTCTCTCTGCATTTATTAAGATGATCATATGGTTTTTCTCCTTTAATTTTTTAATATGGTGTATCACATTGATTGATTTGCATATATTCAAGAATTATTGCATTCCTGGGATAACACCCACTTGATCATAATGTATGATCCTTTTAATATGCTGTTGGATTCTGTTTACTAGTATTTTGTTTAGGATTTTGCATCTATGTTCATCAGTGATATTGGCCTGAAGTTTTCTTTCTTTGTGACATCGTTGTCTGGTTTTGGTATCAGGGTGATGGTGGTATCATAGAATAGTTTTGAGAGTGTTCCTTCCTCTGCTATATTTTGGAAGAGTTTGAGAAGGATAGGTGTTAGCTCTTTTCTGAACGTTTGATAGAATTCGCCTGTGAAGCCATCCGGTCCTGGGCTTTTGTTTGTTGGAAGATTTTTAATCACAGTTTCAATTTCAGTGCTTGTGAATGGTCTGTTCATATTTTCTATTTCTTCCTGGTTTACTCCTGGAAAGTTGTGAATTTCTAGGAATTTGTCCATTTCTTCTAGGTTGTCCATTTTATTGGCATATAGCTGCTTGTAGTAATCCCTAATGATCCTTTTTATTTCTGCAGTGTCAGTTGTTATTTCTCCATTACCATTTCTAATTCTATTGATTTAAGTCTCCTCCCTTTTTTCTTGATAAATCTGGCTAATGATTTATCAATTTTGTTTATCTTCTCAAAGAACCAGCTTTTAGTTTTATTGGTATTTGCTATGGCTTCCTTCATGTCTTTTTCATTTATTTCTGATCTGATCTTTATGATTTCTTTCCTTCGGCTAACTTTGGGGATTTTTTTTGTTCTTATTTCTCTAATTGCTTTAGGTGTAAGATTAGTTTGTTTATTTTAGATGTTTCTTGTTTTGTAAGGTAGGCTTGTATAGCTATAAACTTCCCTCTTAGAACTGCTTTTGCTGCATCCCATAGGTTTTGGGTCATTGTGTTTTAAATGTCATTTGTTTCTTGGTATGTTTTGATTTCATCTTTGATTTCTTCCATGATCTCTTGGTTATTAAGTAGTGTGTTATTTAGCGTCTATGTATTTGTATTTCTTATAGATTTTTTCTTGCAATTGATATCTAGTCTCATAGCATTGTGATCATAAAATATACTTGATATGATTTCAATTTTCTTAAATTTACCAAGGCTTGATTTGTGACCCAATATATGATCTATCCTGGAGAATGTTGCATTAGCACTTGAGAAGAATGTGTATTCTGTTGTGTTTGGATGGAATGTCCTCTAAATATCAATTAAGTCCTTCTTGTTTAATATATCATTGAAAGCTTATGTTTCCTTATTTATTTTCATTTTGAATGATCTGTTCCTTGGTGAAAGTGGGGTGTTAAAGTCCCCTACTATGATTGTGTTACTGTCGATTTCCGTTTTACAGCTCTTAGTATTTGTCTTATGTATTGAGGTGCTCCTATGTTGGGTGCATAAATATTTACAATTGTTATATCTTCTTCTTGGATTGATCCCTTGATCATTAGGTAGTGTCCTTCTTTGTCTCTTCTAATAGTCTTTTATTTTAAAGTCTATTTTGTCTCATATGAGGATTGCTACTCCAGCTTTCTTTTGGTTTCATTTGCATGGAATATCTTTTTCCATGCCCTCACTTTCAGTCTGTATGTGTCCCTAGGTCTGAAGTGAGTCTCTTGTACACAACATATATATGGGTCTTGTTTTTGTATTCATTCAGCCAGTCTATCTCTTTTGCTTGGAGCCTTTTATCCATTTACATTTAAGGTAATTACCAACATGTATGTTCCTATTACCATTTTCTTAATTGTTTTCATGTTATTATTGTAGGTCTTTTCCTTCTCTTGTTTTTCTTGGCTAGAGAAGTTCCTTTAGCATTTTTTGTAAAGCTCGTTTGGTGGTGCTGAATTCTCTTAGCTTTTGTATGTCTGTAAAGCTTTTAATTACTCTGTCAAATTTCAATGAGATATTTGCTGGGTAGAGTAATCTTGGTTGTAGGTGTTTCTCTTTCATCACTTTAAATATGTCCTGCCACTCCCTTCTGGCTTGCAGAGTTTGTGCGGAAAGATCAGCTGTTAACCTTATGGGGATTCCCTTATGTGTTACTTGTTGTGTTCCCTTTGCTGCTTTTAATATTTTTCCTTTGTATTTAATTTTTGATAATTTGATTAATGTGTGTCTTGGTATGTTTCTCCTTGGATTTATCCTGTATGGGACTCTCTGTGCTTCCTGGACTTGATTAACTATTTCCTTTTCCATATTAGGGAAGTTTTCAACTATAATCTCTTCAAATATTTTCTCAGTCCCTTTATTTTTCTCTTCTTCTTCTGGAACCCCTATAATTCGAATGTTGGTGCATTTAGTGTTGTCACAGAGGTCTCTGGAACTGTCCTTTGTTCTTTTCATTCTCTTTTCTTTATTCTGTTCTGCAGTAGTTATTTCCAATATTTTATCTTCCAGGTCACTTATCTGTTATTCTACCTCAGTTATTCTGCTACTGATCCCTTCTAGAGAATTTTTAATCTCATTTATTGTGTTGTTCATCTCTGTTTGTTTACTCTTTATTTCTTCTTTGTCCTTGTTAAACGTTTCTTGTATTTTCTCTATTCTATTTCCAATATTTTGGATATTCTTTACTATCATTATTCTGAATTCTTTTTTCAGGTAGACTTCCTATTTCCTCTTCATTTGTTAGGTCTGGTGGGTTTTTGCCTTGCCCCTTCATCTGCTGTGTGCTTCTCTGTGTTCTAATTTTCCTTAACTTACTGTGTTTGCGGTCTTCTTTTCACAGGCTGCAGGTTCATAGTTTCCATTGTTTTTGGTGTCTGTCCCCAGTGGCTAAGTTTGGTTCAGTGGGTTGTGTAGGCTTCCTGGTACAGGGGACTAGTGCCTGTGTTCTGGTGGATGATGCTGGATCTTGTCTTTCTGGTGGGCAGGTCCACTTCTGGTAGTGTGTTTTGGGGTATCTGTTGCCTTATTTTGATGTTAGGCAGCCTCTGTGCTAATGGATGGGGTTGTGTTCCTGTCTTCCTAGTTGTTTGGCATGGGGTGTCCAGCACCGTAGCTTGCTGGTCATTGAGTGGAGCTGGGCCTTGGTGTTTAGATGGAGATCTCTGGAAGATTTTCAAAGTTTGTTTTTACGTGGAGCTGAGAGGTGTCTTGTGGACCTGTGTCCTGAACTTGGCTCTCTCACCTCAGTTGCACAGTTCTGATGCCTGGTTGGAGCACCAAGAGCCTGTCTTCCACATGGCTCAGAATAAAAGGGAGAAAAAGAAAGAAAGAAGGAAAGAAGGAAAGAAAGAAAGAAAGAAGATAATATAAAATAAAGTAAAATAGAATACTTATTAAAAAAATAATTTTAAAGAAAAAAATTAAGTAAAAAAAGAAAAGAAAAAGAACTGACAGAACCCTAGGACAAATGGTAAAAGCAAAGCTATACAGACAGAATCACACACAGAAGCATGCACATACAGACTCGGAAAAGGAAAAAAAGGAGAAAAAATGTATATATATCATTGATTCCAAAGTCCACCTCCTCAATTTGGGATGATTCATTGTCAATTCAGGTATTCCACAGATGCAGGCTACATCAAGTTGATTGTGGAAATTTAATCCGTTGCTCCTGAGGCTGCTGGGAGAAATTTCCCTTTCTCTTCTTTGTACAGCTCCCCGGGTTTAACTTTGGATTTGGACCTTCCTCTGCATGTAGGTCGCCTGAGGGTGTCTGTTCTTTGCTCAGATAGGACTGGGTTAAAGGAGCAGCTGATTTGGACACTCTGGTTCACTCAGGCCTGGGGGAGGGAGGGGTAAGGTGTGCAGGACAAACCTGCAGCAGCAGAGGCCGGCGTGACGTTGCACTAGCCTGAGGCAAGCTGTGCGTTCTCCCAAGGAAGCTGTCCCTGGATCACGGGACGCTGGCAGTGGCAAGCTGCACAGGCTCCCGGGAGGGGAGGTGTGGATAGTGACCTGTGCTTGCACACAGGCTTCTTGGTAGCACAGCAGAAACCTTAGCATCCCATGCTCTTCTCTGGGGTTCGTGCTGATAGCTGCGGCTCGCGTCCGTCTCTGGAGCTCCTTTAAGCGGCGCTCTTAATCCCATATCCTTGCGTACCAGGAAAGAAAGAGGAAAGAAAATCTCTCTTGTCTCTTCAGCAGCTCCAGACATTTTCCTTGACTTCCTCTCAGCTACCTGTGATGCTCTATCCCCCTTCAGTCTGTGTTCATGCAGCCAACTCCAGTCCTTTCCCTGGGATCCGAACTCCGAAGCCCAAGCCTCAGCTCCTAGCCCCCACCTGTACCAGCAGGTGAGCAGACAAGCCTCTCGGGCTAGTGAGTGCTGGTCGACACTGATCCTCTCTGTGGGAATCTCTCCACTTTGCCCTCTGCACCCCTGTTGTGCTCTCCTCCGTGGCTCTGATACTCCCCCCCCCCTCTGCTACACACAGTCTCTGTCCGCAAAGGGGCTTCTTAGTGTGTGGAAACCTTTCCTCCTTCACAGCTCCCTCCCACTTGTGCAGATCCTGTCTTTATTCTTTATCTCTGTTTTTTTTCTTTTACCTTACCCAGGTACGTGGGGAGTTTCTTGCCTTTTGGGAGGTCTGAAGCCTTCTGCCAGCGTTCAGTATGTGTTCTGTAGGAGTTGTTCCACATGTAGATGTATTTCTGATATATTTATGGGGAGGAAGGTGATCTCCACGTCTTACTCTTCCACCATCTTGAAGCTCATCCCCCAAGTTTTTGATTTTTTAAAAGGTATTCTTGAGTTATGTCACTTTTAGCTTGGTACTGTCTTTCATCTGTTTAACTAAGTCCTTTTTCTCTCCAGTGCTTCAAGTACCTTATGTGTTTATACACACCTGTCCCACAAAAACACACATAAATACCCACACATACTCTCTTCACAAGTGAATATCAAAGAGAGGCCCATAAATTTATTAATTTATTCAGTGTTATTTCTATTGAATGAATGAAATTTTATATTTTCCAATAGTATTTACTTTTCATACCATTTAGTTTATAATAAAAAATAAGGATCAGACACACATCTTATTCACATGAGAATTTTTAAGCAGTAGAGCTTACACAAATTAAAAAATGATTAGCCTTGACTAAAGAGAAGCTGAATATTAAGAAAGTGATAATATTCTGTTCCTTGCTACTTAACAAAATTCTTGTAAGATCTTTAACTCTTACTTGTGTGTCTCTTTTATCTTTTAATTTATTAATTAATATATATTTTTCAGAAATTTTATATCATTCAGTTTTGGTTGTAGATGACACTTAAATTTAGTTCTACCTGTCTTTTCAACAAAAACACAACCATTAATACAATCCCAATAGCATGAACATGGAATGCCAACCCTTCAGTGCTTGAAAAGCATATATACATACACCATGTTTACATTCTTCTGGTGAGTTAACATTATGTAATCAATATCTCATACTGAGGGACTCAAGAAGCTTCCTAAGAAATGATCAATACTATTTTGATTCCACTGATATATCTTGAGCTAGGTTTCTTGTTTGCTATTCTTGCTTATTTGTTTGTTTGTTATTTTTATTCAATTCTAGTTTAGTAGATCATATAAAATCATTTTATTTTATTTTTTTTTAAGTTGTAAGAATTGACTCTCCTAACTTGAGAAATATACAAGAAGGTCCAACATTTGTACCTACTTCTCAAACCACTAGATATGGAGTAGGGAGGATAAAATCAGAGATCAAATCTTTCCTTCTGGAGCTTTTCAGAATCAGAGTTAGAAAAAGTCTTTCTTTGGGATTTTGCCAATCAATATTTACAAGATTTCTGTGAAATTGTTAGAATTGAGACACAGTGCTGAACAAATCAAATGTGGCTGAATTTCACCCTGGGATGAATGTTGCAGGTATTTAATTATCCATGGGCTTCAGTCAAGCAATTCAATACTCAATCTGCTCAAAGCCCAAGGATATAAAAATCACATAAGGAATTCCAGTTTGAAAGAATATTTTCTTTTTATTTCTGACGTACAATGGCAGGCCATCTGACGTCATGTCACATCAGCTTAACTCCCTGGCTGCAACAGTGTTGTGCTGTAACAGTGGGGGGAAATATACAAACAGATTCTTGTCCTCAATCAGATTTCTGTGGTATCAAGTCTGGACAGCAAGCAGTCAATCCCAATTGAGCAAGCAGATGGCATCAGAGCAGATTAATAAGTGGATCCTCTTTATCTGAAGAGATGGCAGGCATCGTGTTTCACCAGGCACTTGAGTTATATTTTTAAATAAGTCAACACATCCAGCGCTTAGAAAGGGGAAATGGAGTTCCCTGGAAGATTGGCACCAGTGGGGAGCACAATGTGGGATGTGGAGCTCAAGGTGTGCTTTGATGGAGGCAGTGGATTTGGGACAGTGAAGGAAGGAAAATAGTTGCTGTCCCTGTTTTACCATGTTGTTTGAAAAAAAAAAAATTGTACCCTGGAAAGCACACAGAACACATCTGAATAACATTCTGAACCTGGTCAGGCATTTTTGTTTTTAAAACTTGAAACGCCATCATCACTGCCACTACAGAACCATCATCAGGGCAAAATACAGAGGTTTTATTTGTTCATTTCTTTATTTGTTTTGCACCTTACCAATCACAGAATTCTCTGGAAGCTACACAGGAAGTAGAGAAATTGGACCTTCAAACGAAGCAGGCAAATGTGGCCTATTAGGTTCAAGTATAAAACAATAACACTGGGATGTGTGTGTTTGTAGGTGGGTATGTGTGTGTGTATGCATGAAAAATTCATTAAACAGCATTGAAATCAAGCCCAAAAGGAAACACAATTTTGTTTTGAACTGAGGCAACCAATAAACCAATATAAAAGTAATGCATTTATAATAACCCCCAAAACTTCCAAATAATGCTGCCTTGAAAACAGAACTTTTTATATTATAGGCAACAATGTGATCAATAGCTTATACTTTGAACATTAGCCTGTCTCAACCAGGAAGATTTAGTCCCTAAAAAGAAAATATAAATTTTGTTACCACATTTTCCAAGGTATGTTTTCCCACAGATGGAATTATAGGAAGGTCTAAGTTCAATTATTAACTGCAAAAATGCATGGCCTGTTTCAAATATCTCATTTCCAAATCAACCCTGACTTACCAAAAAAGTCTGGGGAACATAAATGAGGATACACCAGTTAGCTGCTAGCTTGTATGTGAATGAATATGTATAATTAAAAGAAAATAAATTGTCCAACTTTTTGAAATTATATCGTTTGTCTTTGACCCCTTCCTCTGTCTTGGTGGTAGAGGAGGATTCTTGGGCCTGTGCCACATTACCCAGATTGAACAAGGCAAAATCGAGTGTTTCACACTCACAGGGTTTGCCTCAACACTTGATTTGAAAGCTGGAAGTCAAACTGCATTTGCTTGTGTTGTTTCCAAGGGTAGATAAAAAATACATTTGAGGGGCTTCCCTGGTGGCACAGTGGTTGAGAGTCCGCCTGCCGATGCAGGGGACACGGGTTCGTGCCCCGGTCCGGGAGGATCCCACGTGCCGCGGAACGGCTGGGCCCGTGAGCCATGGCCGCTGAGCCTTCGCGTCCGGAGCCTGTGCTCCGCGGCGGAAGAGGCCACAACAATGAGAGGCCCGCGTACCGCAAAAAAAAAAAAAAATACATTTGAAAATAATAATTTGGGACCTCTAGGGAGAATATCGTGTTGATTGAGATGAAGTGTGCAAGGCTAAAGGAGTAAATTTATCCTAAAATGAGACTCAGGAAAATTAAGTAGCAAGGGAGTAATGAGGTAACAATAAATACTTAATTTGGAAAGGTTTTTAAGTCTCCCAGAGTTCCTGAATCTGATCTCAGCGTCTTAGGTTTAGTCAGTGATTAAATGATTATCGGATATGACAGTACAGTGTGGTGGGAGTTTCCTCTGTAACTTCCGTATGGCAACAACCATGTGCTTCCCTTGGAGGATATTGGTGTTATATGTCTAAGGTATGTTGGGATGTAAAAGTAAAATGAAAGAACCCTGGACTTTCTTTCAAGTCATTTGAGAAACCAGAGAAAACCAAGGAAGTAGAAACAGTCTTGGCATTGAGAGCTGAGGCCGTGCTGGAACCCAGAAAGGGAAAAGTGACCACAGAAAGACTGGATGCAGTTAGTATAGTACAGCCGTCTTGGGACAGGGAAATGCGACGGAGCTGGAGTGGGCAGAAGGCCTGAACATTAGCTTGACAAATTTGTTCTGGGAAAGCTTGGAAGGATCACTAGACCTAGATGTACTGCTCCAAGACAGCCACCTCAGATTGGAAATGTAAGCAGCTTTATCTTTCTTCAGTTCTTCTCATGCCCAGCAGAAAACATTTCTAGTGTTTTATTTCTTATCACCCACCTCTCCTTCTCTCACACTGCCTCTCAGGAGCATAGCTGTAAAAATGATAGCCAAGTAGGTCTTCCAAGGAAATAAAAGATGGTCAGTCCTTGAACAAGCTCCATGTTCTACAGACCAATAAAGGATTGATAATATCTCTGGGTACAATTTCCTTCTCTGACTTCTGGTGTGAATTAGAGATACCAACAATGAAATATAACCATATAGCTTTTGCCAGAATATAATAAAAATAAAATAAAATTTAGAAGTAAAACCAAGATTCCCACTTCTGTAACATAACATGTTTCATTTCCTGAAGTCTCAATTGTTGAATTTAGTCCAATATATAAGAGGGATAGAAAGATGAGTAAGACATTATCCCTGCCAAAAAGATAGGGAAGAAAATATTCATCTATAGTAACCATGATATATTAAGTGTTACTCTATTCATTTAAGAAATAGTCTAAGGAAGAAAAGAAGAAACATGTATTTCAACAATTTCTTATACTAGGTGAAATATTTTTCATATTGTAACATAGACTTTAAATGTGTCAACCTTGAGATTTGCATTGTGGGTGTATACCATATTTTACTAGATATTTTACTTTTTGTTGGATATAAAAGATGTTTCTCACATTTTCTTATTAATACAGTTGTAATAAACATATATTAATATGTCATTTTCTTCTTTTATATTATCTTTGCACTCTATTTACATGAGTATGTCAAAAGAAAAGCAAGCAGCTTTTATTAACATTTTTTTTTTCCTATGGAGAAACTAGTATAGGTCCTTTAACATTAATTTGGCTTCTTTTAGGTCCTCTAGAAATATGCCACACCCAGGTAAGAATTGGCTGGTTGCTCATAATGGAACTGCAGAATAACATTCTGGGGCAGCTTTGATAGAACATCTTAACATCACCTAGTCAGATTGAACTTGAAACAGTTTTGCTGGTTATTTGTCCCTGTTTTGTCTTTTACCCTTTCCAAGTTCTAGTTTCTCTTGACTTTACTAATTTAGTTAATATTTATCCACCACTGATCTACTAAATTCTCTCTCTGACCAACACTCAAACTTCTCTGCTTTTTCCACCCATGGTAAATAACAAAACACCTTTCCCAGCTTAGCCCAGACCTTGGCTTCTTACCTCCTATAGCCAGCTGCAATAGAGCAAGACCATGGAGGAGTCCAATAGATAGAAGATGAAAATTTACCTTCACAGTTGATATTCAAGCTGCCTTACTCCCAGGAAATGTTTGAATGACACGTAATAACAATTCAGTACATAATAAAACTCAGAAATTTTTTCCAATGAATTCCTATACGTACAATTTTTTCTCAGCTGAAGGTGATACACTATCACCCACCATGAAAAATGCCTTCAAGTTGCATTGATCTCTTGATTTCTGTTTCTTATCCATTCAGCTGGCTCTTCTTGTCATACATAGAGTGTGAGTACAATGACTGTATTAGGGTGAAAACCTCTATCTTTATGCTGAACAGACTTGAACTATTCATTAATTCTCTGTATATATGTAATTGTATATAACTGTATATAGCTATATATATAATTCATGCTAGCTTTCATAGAACATATATATAAATAATAAAATCACACAGATAAAAAGAGTCATTTCTTTCACAGTCTTATTCACTATACTTTATAGAATAGGATGGCTCCTTCCTTTCTCTTAACCTATAGATTTCATTAACAAAACACTCAATTATGTACAATAAAATGTGTAAATGTATATATACATATACAAACACACACACACACACACACACACACACACACACACACACACACATATATATATATATATATATGCATATATGCATGTATTTATTCTTAGGCACAGGTTTTCTTTTCTGAAAATGTTATAAGCTCCTGAGGGCAGAGGTTGTGACTTGTATTTCCCTTGTATTTTATTCAGTTATTAGAATAGTACTAAGTACAGTAAATATCAGCTGAGTAATGAATTTATGTTAAATGTTAGCTATATCTCTATGGTAGCCTTTAGTTTATTATCACAAATGGCCCTCAGGTTTCATTTTCTACTTATAGATTTCCTAATTATTTTACTATCATTCACAATCCATTGGATGTTCACCAAGAAGAAGCAGATGTGTTTGCAATGGCTAGTATCAAAATTGCCAAAAAAGACAATTGTTAAGGTACAAGAAAAACTCATGGGACTTCCCTGGTGGTCCAGTGGTTAAGAATATGCCTTCCAATGCAGGTGATATGGGTTTGATTCCTGGTTGGGGAACTAAGATCCCACATGCTGTGGGGAAACTAAGCCCACATGCCACAACTAGAGAGCCCACACACTGCAACTACTAAGCCTGCATGCTCTGGAGCCTGTGCATCACAACTAGAGAGCCCATATGCCGCAATGAGATCCTGTGTGCCACAACTAAGACCCGACTCAGCCTAATAAATAAATAAATTTAAGAAAAGAAAGACTCATGATGTGATTAAATCAGCTCCCTGATACCAAAATAGGCAGAAACCAAAGTATAAAAGCAAACTTAAGGTCTTGCCTCTTTTCTATCTTTACAGCCTCCCTTTCTAGATAACTACTTGTCTTTACTTTCTTCCCAGAATAGAAACTACTTCATTATATTTCTTTTTTTCCCCCTTTGATAAATGATTCCATTTTTCCCCATGTTGGTTGGCAGAATGGCCAACATTAAATGTTCACTTGTTTAAACTACCGGAGTGTGGTCAGTTAATTCCCAAGGGAGGAGAGGAAGACAAACAGGTCTAAAATGGCATCTTTTAAGAACACAATCAATTCATTATCTTTTTCATAATGTTCACATTTGAAAGAATTAATCATCATGGTGTGACACTGGGCAGGAAGTTCTTACCTAAGCAAGTTATGCTTTACAATATATCTTTAGTGTTTAATGGCCTTTGCAGCTTAGATTTTATTGTGTGCTCACTCATCTGTTGTTTTATGAGCCAGTCTGTGTCTTTGTGATGAACTGATTAAGCAACTGGTTTTGAAGTTAAATTCATAGGCAAGTCAACACTCCATTCATATCTAACTAAAGACTTTAACCCATTATAATCTCATCTCTTCTCTAGTATATACAGTGTCAGAGGTGGGGAAAGCTTCTGGAAGAACTTAAGGCTGAATAGTAAATTAAAGAGTTGAAGAACTCTAGATGGTGACTGAAAAATGAGAATATTAAGGGACTACCCTGGAGGTCTTCTTCATATATGCAAAATGTTATCTATGTTAAAGAGAAAAATAAACTCACTATTTACTAGTGACTTTATAATAATAAACTCCAGAGAAGAAAATAATCCTATTAAAAAGAATAAGGATCAAGATAAGATCCTTTCTCAGCATGCAACATGAAACAAATTAACTGAGGAAAAGTTGAGGTTTTGGTCAATGAAATGATTACTGAAGAAGTGAATCATGCATACATTAGGAGATTGGACTTGGTGACATTCACAGGTAGAGTCCATGATGTTAATCATTTGAGATTAAACAGGATAGGAGAGCAAAATTTGCTACCCCTAAATGTCTCCTTGGCATGTGGCTTATTTCAAGCTGAAAATAATCAAGACCCAAAAGACTCAGAAAGAAATTTTGACCTTCCTCCTAACTGCCTGAAATCTATCACCAGAGATGTCTGCAATGAATAAAGGCGAGGGATAGAGGGGAAATTTCTTAGAGAACAGATTTCTTTCTGTGTCCCATAATCTCTGCATGTCCCAGCAAACATTTATCTCCCAAACCTTTGTTTTTTTTCCATCTCCACGTGAATTGCCTTCTTCCCCACTGAAGTCTCAAACCATTATCCCTAAATCCTCTTTTCTCTTTAGCTGAAGATAGAATTTAAAGGTGTGGGCTTCAGCCATTTTGGAAAGTTACTCAGTTCTTCTGGGTCTCTCCATTTATGCATGTTATTAAACTTTAGTTTGATTTTTTCCTATTAATCTGTCTCATGTCAATTTCATTCTTAGACCAGCCGGAAGAACCTGGGAGGGTAGAAGAAAATTTCTTCCTCCCCTTCAATAGTCTTAACCACTTACTAACCAATCAGCATGGTGAAATAACCAGTTTGGTTTTTTTCTCTTCTCTTCCTTTCTATTTGTGTTTGTTGAATTATTTTTAGCTCGACTTAAGTCTTTTAATGATGATTATCTCTTATATATAAGCAAAGTCACAGCTTCAAATGTTCACTGATGCAAACAAAAAATTCAGAGCTAATTTGGGCACTAAAGTCTACCTTTATACCCTTCTATGTTCAGCTACTTTCCCTAGTTAGTACGATGCTACTCTTCAAAGAAACTGGTTTATAGTATCAAAATTCAGAACAGTCTGCCTCATTTTTTTTTTAATAAGGAAATAAAAATTGCTTAATTCTTTATTTTAGAAGAAAATTTACACTTTTAGGTCATGTATATTAATAAATAGTATCCAAAAAACAAAACAAAAAAATGTCAAGAACATTTCCAATTCATCCTAAAACATGTGCCAATTTAGCTTAAAGCTTACCTAGAAAAGACTAGAATTTCTTCAAAGCCTTTAAGAAAAATTGTTGACTGAACAAAAATCCCCTATTTCTTTAATTCAATCTAATTTGGGCTCCCTTGAATATGCAAAATAGTTTATTTCTTATAAAGATTTCTCCTGTATTTGTAGATGGCAATTAAATCACCCCTTAGCCTTCACTTCTGTATATTAAATTAGAACTCTATCTCCACCCCAGCACTGTTTTATGCCAGCTATTTAAAGATTTATGCTGCTTTCTGCTGAATTCTTACTCAAAATTATTTCTGTACAAAACTAAGCTGAATTCTTTACATGCTAAAGCTCATACTGCCTTTCTAAGATTGATGTATATCATCAACTACATTTCGAAAGTTGAGGAAGAAGTTCAAGAGGAATTAGACCTGTCATCATTAATAGACCCTGAATCATGGCTAGGATTAGAAATCAGAAGCTCACACCACAAATAATAGCAAGATGAACAGCAACTTCATCACTCAGCAGTCACCAAACTGGTTACCCTCCAATATCATCTTTATTTTATAGCACTATATTTCTTACCTCTGGGGATCTTTGTGAAATGGATGGGATGATTAGCTGGCTGTGATGGATGAAACCATGTTGATTACTTGTTTTCCAAGATTGAAGACTCTTTGAATGTTAAACGATAACCAGTCTGTGGTGGGCAGACTTTAAGGTGGCCCCATGACCCTCACCTCCTAATGTGCATGCTTTTGTATAATCTTCTCCCCTTGAGTGTGGATGCAAGCTTTGACTTTCTTCTAACTAGTAGAGTCTGCAAAGGTAGTGAGATATAATTCCCATGGTTATATTAGGTTATATATACTCTGTCTGGCTAGTGGACTTGCTCTTATTCTCCTACTAAAGAAGCAAGCTGCTGTATTGTAAACTGTCTATGGAGAAGGTCACAAGGCAGGGAGCTGTAGAGTTGAGGATGGCCTCCAGGTGACAGCTAGTAAGAAGCTGTGTCTCTCATTCTATACAAACACAAGAAAATGAACTCTGCCAATAACTGAGTAAGCTTGGACGTAGATTTTCCCCAGTTGAGATGCCAGATGATAATGTAACCTGGCCAAAATATACCTTCATTGCAACTTTATGAAATCAAAGCAAAGGACCCAGCTAAGTTATGCCTAGACTTTTGACCCACAAAGACTGTGACATAATAAATGTGTGTTATTTTAAGCTGTTTTTACACAATGTTTTCACAATGTATGAAATTAATATGTCCTCTTTTCAGATAATAAATTAAGAATATTGGCTATGATGAAGATATTTTCCTATTAAGCTCCATAAAGGTACCATAACTCAGAGCCATAAAGATGATGGTAAGAACTTTTTGTAAGCTTTAACCTAATGATACCTCAGTGTAAGAAGATATGAAACAAGATCACATTTAAGGCTAAATTCTGCCAACTTAGAGTTTAATTCTCCTCTCCTATATTCTTCAGGAAGTTTCTCTGTACAAACTGGAAATGTAGGATCTAAGTATGACATAGAAATGTTGATGTAATTTTAGCATTGTAAGGAGCTATGTTTTCATTACAAGTCTTAAGGAAACTTTAAATTCCAACAATGCATATTGGTCTTATTTTCAGATAGGTGTTTCCTTAAAACAAGAGAGTAAAGAGAGTTTTTTTATATTTCATGCATGGGAAAAATAAAAGAAAAAAGAAAGAGAATAAAGAAGGTAGGAGGGAAAGAAGAAAAAAAAGAGAAACGATGAAAGAAAGGGAGGGAAGGGAGGAAACAAGGAAAAAGGAAGATAAAGAAGGAAAAGGAGATAAAGAAGGTTGACACAATGTAATAATAACACTTTCATGAGAATATATAAAATGCAATTGTTTATAAGCCACTACAGTAAATTAGTTACTTTGACTTTATGTTAATATAGAATGATTCACATAAAGCAAATGCTTAAAAGAATAGAAATGCCTTATTCTATGTTATAGATATTACCACACATCTAAATTATTATAAAATTCTTTAAAGTACTAAAAATTAATGACTCACTTTTGCAGAGTTTTGAGCATAATGTTCACAACTTCTGAATCCTTCTCAAGTTTCAGGTTTCAACTTATCTTCAACCACTTGTCTAGTTTATATTACCAGCTACCCTCTTTGAACAGATTTTTAGGTTTAATACATACAGACCTCCAAATTTTTCCTTGCCTTACTACTCTAGCTATCAACAAGACTGGCACTTATATCCTTTGTTAATTGACGATGATTTATTATCTTCACTTAATATAGAAAATTAAATAAGAAGGATCTATTTATAAATGCTGACACACTCTGACATACTAAGCCAATGATCTTCAAGGCCTTCAAGGAACAGAAATCAAAACTTTTGCCAGAGATTAGGCAAGGATTTCTCAGGAAGAGTAGCATTCATTCACTGATTCTGTAGCTTAATATTCCTGTACACTGTGGTTTCCTTCTCAGGCATTCAGGGTCCCTCATGCCTTTTTTGGATAATCAAAGTTTTCTATTTTGGTTTGCCATGTGCATTATTATACTTAAAAACACTCTAACCCTGTACTTTCTCACCCTTGAATATTCACCAGCAGGAAAGCCTTCCTTGTACTGAGTATTAGGTGATGCTTGATATCCTATCTACTTCTAGTCTAGAGTTCCACCTAAATGACTCCATGCAAACCAACATTCCACTTAGAACGTCCCATTTCTCTATAACTCATGATATGAAGGTACCTGACTAAAGTATGCTGGATTTGAACCTCAAAAGAATGAGCAAATACCTTCATATTTCAAGGTCTGGTCCAGACCTTTCCACTTCAGTTTATTCTTTGACCAATCTTGATGACTCAATCCTCAAAAATATTATTTAGTCTGGAACTTCTAGGATCCATTTAAGGACTCTATAGTACTTCTCAAATATCACAGTAAAAACCACTGTTCTACTTATGTTGCACATAGGCATAGTGTGTGTATACCCATGTATCTAACAGGTAAAAATAAGGTTTCAATTAATTTTTATTCCCCAGAGTCAAAGATAAAGTATTTTGTACATAGTATTTGATGCATTAACTATTAAATAATCAAGTACTTTGAGGAAATAAATACTTGTTAATCAAAAGTTAAAAGCCAGTTTAAAAACAATTGAAAAATCTAAACTTAGAAGTAAACAGCTCAAAGGGGTTTATTTTTCACTATTATTATGTTAAAAGGCATAATTGAAAATACTCAAGGTGCCCAATGCTAAATGTGGAAAATAACTCCCCAAGTAAAGGTAGTGGAGAAAGTATTTTAAGGAGATAGGACCAGGTCTCTAGGAGGCCAATAATGTTATATTGCTTCAGCCTCATGATTCAGTGTTTACCAGGGAGATCATTTGTGTAACAAATGCAGGAGAACAACTGCAAGTTTGCACGGGGTGGAGGTAAATTTAGGTGTGAAAGGAATTTAATTGCCTTAGTGTGTGCCAAACTTTTCAGGTGCTAAAAAGATCCTGTTCAAGGACCCTGGGGAAGCTGGAAGGGGAGCCTGGAATGCACATGAACTCAACTATTGACTCACATCCTAAAATCAGTAATAAAAAAATAAGACCTTGATTGCAGCTGAGGACAAGAAAGAAGGTTAATCTGTCAATTGTCAATCTATTGATATATAGGTAAAATAAATATAAACTTGATTTAATTATTATGTATTAATTAATTCAGGAGAGACATAGATGGAGTCTAAATCAAATGCTTTGACCAAGGTGGATGCTTAGAACAAGATTTAGTTTCTAAAATCTCTGCTAATGTCTAGAGAGTGATAAGTATGTTTTGCACAATTTCTACAGTATTTTGGGAGAAGATGGTCTTCAGACCATAAATAAAGGAAAAGTTATTCAGTTCTTCATTGTGACTTTGAATGCATAATTCATGTTTGTATGTAAGTGTGTGTGTGTGTGTGTGTGTGTGTGTGTGTAAATTTTCTGGTTAAGAATCAGATTTAAAAAGTACTCAGTGCTTAATTCCATATACTTAACAGTGTTAAGTGTTCTCTATAATGTTCTGAAATGATAATGAGAAAGAGCAAAGTAGCAAAGAAATCAACTAGTTTTCAATTAGACGTTTCAGTGGAAAATAACAGATTTGTTTTAAGAGTGATTAAGTTATTTGACAACATCTGCCACTGGTTCCTGGAGATTGTTTGATGGTGGGCCTATCCATATGAGATATTCATGCCTGTGCCATCAAAAGTTGACTATGGGGCTTCCCTGGTGGCGCAGTGGTTGAGGATCTGCCTGCCGGTGCAGACGACACGGGTTCGAGCCCTGGTCTGGGAGGATCCCACATGCCATGGAGCAACTGGGCCCGTGAGCCACAATTACTGAGCCTGCGCATCTGGAGCCTGTGCTCCGCAACAACAGAGGCCGCGATAGTGAGAGGCCTGCGCACCGCGATGAGGAGTGACCCCCACTTGCCACAACTAGAGAAAGCCCATGCACAGAAATGAAGACCCAACGCAGCCATAAATAAAAAAAAAAGAAAACAGTGTGTCACATCAAAATACCAAATAAATTTCCAACTCTGGTATCTTAAAAAATGTGTCTATCTAAGATCCTTCCTGGCTTTAGGACTGAACTATTCTCAAGCAATACTACAGATAGTGTTCTTCAATTTGTCTTCTTTACAAAGTATCCACTACCATTTACATCAGTTCTTTACTCTTAATTTCCCAGAGATTTTCTGTCAGGTCTAGAGGGTAATTATGAAGATGAAATTTTAAAAAGCTAGCACTTGAGCCTGATATCCTACTACACAAAGCCTTAACTGATATTTAAGGAATGGGTAAAGTACTCTCTAGAATTTTCCTAAAACTTTTCACTCCTACATCTGTTTGCTAAACTTCTTTATCTACATTTGGTCAAAAGTCACTTCTTTCAAGGAGTCTTCCAAGATTCTCTCACTTCTTATTGTTGTATAGTATTTTGTCTACACTTAAATTATAACTCACCTCTCAATCTTAGAGCTAAGCCTAATGTTGGCTGCAGACATATTTTCCTTAGGTTCTGTTTTCTTGTGGCTTCTGAAGTCCAGTATACAAACAATTTTCATATTATATATTTATTAGTTATAGGAGGACAGTCTTGGAAAAACAAAAATAAATACATAGAAGGACAAGCTTATCCTAATTTCTAAAGCTCTTTTAATCATGCTCATTTTTCTTTTTTTCTTGCTGGTTGTATTGAGATGGGCTTCTGCCATAGGACTTAATTCTTGTGTATCTCTTGAGTTTGCCTTTGAGAGTGGCAACTTGAGCCCCTTAGTTTTGAAGACCTCACTTCCTCACTCTGGTTCTAACAATGCAACCAATGATGCTCCATTTGTTTACAAAGATGAATTATATTTTCAGAAAACCTCCATTGCCTACTCAGTCTCTGCCTCAAACTGAGATATTTACACCTCAGAGTTTCTACATTTCTTCTCTGAATGTTAAGCTCTTGAAGAGGAGGCACAAAGATGTGACATGTTATCCAAGGTTTCTCTTCAGCTCTGGGGAAATACTATGACTTGAGGTAGAATATATGCATGGTTGATATATGTGGTAGTATTTTAGGACTCCAGAAATGAAGAGGAGATCTCTGTGGGGCATATATGTGATGAGTATGGAGGTGTAATTAAGAGAGATGTTTGTAATGATTTTTTTTCTATCACCATGGAGGGTTTGAGAAAGTTTAGGTTTTTCTTTTCATACTCAAAAATTTCAGGATGCCAAATGGACCATAATCATTTATTAACCTGTTTCTTAGAGAAATAGTTTATGCCATTGAATTGCATACTGAAGAGTTGGGAATAAATACTATAAGTTTAGCTCATTGGCAAATACTCAATATACTTATTGATAGATTAAAAGCTGAAATGTGAAGAATTACAAAGTAGTAATATTAATATATGTAGAATTGTATGCTATATGGTAATTCCTAAGTCTCTGGTGAAAGAAGGATCAAGTATGTTTGAAAAATGAGTGGGGTTAATTAGTGAAGGCCTATTATAACCAATCCCAAATCTTCTATTGCATCAATTTCCTATTCTTTCCTCACTGGAAATGAAGAACAGCTGGTTCCTGTCCTGCATTTAATAGATCATCATATTTCAGACACAATTCTCAGAGTACCCTTTAGTCTTCTCTTTGCCAAGCTAAACAACATCACTTTTTGAAACTTTTCCTGTGGGACTTATTTACCCTTGAATAATAGTGCACACACTTGAAGTATATTTCCTTCCATAATCCACAGTTTAAGCCTGTTAATTTTAGGAAAACTGCAAAAAGAAAAAAAAAAAGTTTTGACAATAACTATTATACTTTGGTAATTATTTTATTATTAGCAAAAAATATTCTTGTACCATGGATACACATCAAAGACAGTTTAACTTGAAGGATCTGTATTTAGGTTTCCTATTCCAAATCCATCCTCAAAATACACTCCTCAGATAGTAAGAGATATGGCTGACCTGTCCATCACAGTTGCCTGTATGGTCCCTAGTAATGGCCATGTGCAAATGTACGTGTGATAATCTATATAGATCAACAATAGGAATAAGTCAGCAGATCTACTGACTTTAAAAAAATAGTTTATTTTGGGAATTCCCTGTGGTCCAGTGGTTAGGACTTCGTGCTTCCACAGCAGGGAACCAGGTGTGATCCCTGGTTGGGGAAATAAGATCCCACAAGCTGCGTGGCATGGCCAAAAAAAAAAAAAACCAGACAATGTTTAGAGCAGTTTTAGGTTTGCAGAAATACTGAACACAAACTACAGAGCTACTATATGCCCCTTTCCAGTCCTTGCCCATATACACAGTTTCCTTTTGTTATTAGCATCTTGCATTTACTGTGGTATATTTGTTATAATTAATGAGCTTAACTGAACTTTTTGACTCAGTTAGAAACTATTTCCTGTCATAGGATTGAATGTGTGCCCCTCAAGGTTGTCTTTTAAGGGAACATAGTCCAACACAGAGACAGGAAATAGGTTTCCTCCCATCTGCCAAGTGGATTGCTTGATTATTTTGAAGAGATGCAATGTTTTCTGAGGCTGCTTCCATGCTCAGCAGGAAAGCAGGTCAGCTCTGATTAACAATGATTGCCATGCACAGAGATGAAGAGGATGGTAACAGATGAAGCCTGTCTGTTTTATTGGAATACGAGAAAGGCACTGTATTATGAAGCAGAAGCCTGGATTCTAGATTTCTCCAGCATAATTTTATGACCTCCAGGAGCTTATCTAACCTTTCTGAACCTCAAGTTCAATAAAATGGAAAAATATTATTTTAACTTCCTGAAAGCAGCACATTGAACTAGAAATCTTGAAATTACTTACAGCCCTAAAATACATGAACATTGCTGATTCAGCTTTCATCAAATCAACCAAGAGACATACAGCTGGCATTTTATCTCCATGTAGTATCTCTGTCTGAAAGTGACTGTTTCTGTAACTGAATACAATAATTTATTTGTGGCCCAACTACATCCAAAGTTACACACTAAACACTCAAAAAGAGGAAAACAAGGTAGGGAAGAAAAATAACTAAGATATTTTTCATTTGACCATTATGCTGTATTTTGGTGACTGTCAAAAATAATTTCCAATTTACAGTATTTTATATTTAAGCATCTGACAGTTTGATTAATTTATTTCTTAGAATTCTATCAACTCTGCTGCACCATAACTTGTATAGAACACTACACAAAGAAAAATAGCTTTAAAAGGAATTAAATATGTCATTATTTGAGGTTCGACATTATTAAGTTCTCATCTGGAAAAGGCAAAATAAGGTGAAATTAGAAAATTAAGAGAAAATGAAAAAAATAGATTTTCAAGCTGAGCATGCATTGCAAAATACCTTAGCAGGTGCTTTATTTTAAGGTTTTATGAATATATATTATACATATAAGTATATCTACATATCTACATATATATTATACATATATACTTATGTGTATAGTATATATTCTGAAGGATACTAGATGATTGGTTTCTTTAAAGGAGTATTTGTTAGGAAATACATTATTATATTTTGGGATGAATCTTTGATTTCCAGTTAAAAATGAGATTGCCTTCTGCTTGGCACTCAAGTGTGGTAAGTCCAGCAGGACCCTCATGGAGAAAGTCTGCTCAAGCACTGGGTCCCCTCCTTGTGTCAAACATTTTCCTCTGGGGGGAGAAAATCAATCTATTTGCTGTGCTAGTTGTTATGCAATCTGCTATCTGGACATCATACCGCTGAGATGTTGAAAACATCTCTAAACTGACACCTTTCTGAAACTGGTTTCCTCAGCTCTCCAGCTGATGAGCTTATAGCCACCCCACATTTTGCTGATGGCTGCAATTTCACAAGCAGGTCTAGTGAGGTAATCACCTGACCTCAGCAAAACCATCATGTAAAGGGAATTTTGGTAACCTTGTTGTCAGCACAGCTGGATGGACTCACATTACTTTCCTTTGCATATTTGGAGTCTGAATTCCAGCATCCTGTGATGGTGTTCCTGGGTTCTTGCTGGTGTGTGTCTGCATCTGGCTCATGCTTCTTTCTCAGGTGGTTAAGAAAACTGCCCATTTCTGGAAAAGTTCAGGAGCACAAAAGAATATTTACATGTGGCCTTTCTTGTGACACAGGGCTGCAGAACTGACCTATTATTTCAAAATTGGGGTAGAAGAATCTGTAGAAGGGCAAAATGCATGTGCTCTCTCAATACTTCCTGAGTGCTTACTTGCAGGTGTAAACACTTATTCGATATATGTGTACACTCAAATAGTGATTGCATAAATTTGCATATTTTACTCTAACCCACATAGATTGTTGCATATTGCAAGGCAAGATTATCATTCAGAATATTATCTTCATAGAGGTTTTAAGTTTTGAATGATCTCACACTTATTTTGAAATACCTTTCTTATTGATTGAGTACTCCCTTGATATTGAAATAGGGAAAGA
>NW_006780314.1:849458-890484 GCF_000442215.2 Lipotes vexillifer
AGGGAAAGACAGAAACAAACTGAGGGCAAGAGAGGAAAGGGCTAGAGATCCCAGGAACTTTGGGGCAAATGAAGAGAGCCTCAAATTCATTCCAGTTGGGATTTTGGTGAGAGGTTGGAATCTTGGACTGATGGTGTGATACAACCTTATTCACATTTTGAGATGATTAGTATTTGCCTTCTCTCACCTCCCTATTCTTTACCATACCCTTTGCCCCATCTAAACTCCAGGTTCCCAACTGTTTTCCTTTCTTTGGAACCCTGTTCAGGACGGACATGCTTTCTTAGGGCTGCAGACCAACCCAGTGACTTCATTTTCACCCCAGATCCAATGTTCCAGCCCTCCAGTTCTGACACTCAGCTACATTGTACAGTATGGGGAGACCTTATTAACTAATAAGCTGAAAAAATTGACTAGATAACAGTACTCAGAATCTTAAATCTCAATGAGATGTTTATATCTAAAGAAATGGGTAGAGACTGAGATACCTTAATTGAAATAAACAATGGAAAGTGTTCTGGGTTAGTGGAGATGGTCAGAAAGATCATTCTAATGTTCATCAAATCACTAGACAGGTGTCTAGACATATAAGCAATTTATGGTGTTGTTCAACTAATTCTAGGTACTGTAATCAAGAGTGCTCACTAAAATGGAAATAATTGTTTTCTTATCTAATAAAAGGAATCTTCCTTTGCATTGTACCAAGATATAGTATCCAAAATAAAACAAAAGGAGATTCATGAGAAACAAAGTGGAACTTTGTGAGATTTGTGGGTGTTAGGTGATAGTTTAGCCATTCATTGTCGACATAATGAAATGAAGCTTGACCAAGCATCAATCACCCTTCTGTGGTCCTAAGTCATATGGGTCACTGTGCAGAATTAGGAGCAGTTCCAATGTGACTACATTCTAACTGCACTTATTTTATTTTAATTTTTCTAAACCCAGAATGTTTTACATCAAACAATTGCTCTTAGGGTCCACTTTCAACTATGAAACAATCTCTGACCACCTGTGAGCTCAGGAACCTTGAAGCACAGACTTGGCCAGCCCCAGTGCAGAGCTGTAAGTCAGCACAAGAAAACAATATCCCTCTTATTTTTGGTCTCAACTTCTAAAGGGAAAGTGTTAGCATAGCTAGGATATCTCTTCAAACAAAGCTGCTGATACATTTTCATCCAACCTGTATTTGGTTTCTGTACTTTTTGAGTTCTCTCACGCTATGACCACACTAATAAAGGTCTTTTGAATATTATCCTTCATATATGTATATATATGTAGTGTTTCAATAAAGTAAAATTACTGAGTTGCACTGACCCATTGACTCTTCTCTGGTTATTTGCTCCCCCAGCCATTTCAAGACAAGACTCTATGAGACAGCTTGGGAAGCCCTTGGAATCCTGGCCTGGGTTGAACTTACCTCTTTAATATTTTGACATTGACATAGCTTATGTTATTAATTGCAATGAACAAGGGTGGTTGCACTCTGTATCTTTGCTTTAAGCTGTTCAGTTAAGCAAATGAGAACATATGCTGATTGCCAGCTGTGAATAGGGCTCTCCACTGGACACTGAATTTATAAGCAAAGCAATGAAGCAAACAAACAAATAAACAACACTTTCCTGGATCTAAAGTTTGAATAGAGGAGGGATGTTATAGGTGGAGATAATACACATATACTCTTCTAACCCATAATCAGAACTTTAATTAAAAATCATCTTCTGAGAGTTGATTCCCTCTCTTAGTGAGATTCAGAATTTCCCTCAGGCCATTGTTGCTGCTCTGTCTCAGGGCACTCCAGTCTCACTCTGTTCACCTCTCACATCCGTTATGATGGAACAATCCATAACCTTCCCAGGGTTGATATTTGTTGTTTTGTACAAGCTCCACCTCCCTACTTATATGGTAAAATTTCAGAGATCAAGAATCTAGACTTATACCTTCTGGTATTCCTCTCTCTTGGCACAAAGGACTCCCAAAAGAGTCAGTAATGCTCTCTTCCTCAGGCTGCTACAAGAAAAGCCATTTTTCAGACTTAAGATCTTAATGTGAATGTCACCTTATCAATGAGGTCTTCCTGGACAGCCTATCCAAAACATTGTTCAACATTGCCAAGGAATTAGTCTACTCTTATCATCCCATTTGCTATGAAGTTTGCTTCATAGTAACTCTCTTGTAATTGTTTATTTTATATGCTTCTTTACTTGCTGTTTTCCTACTACACTAAAACAATTATGAAAGAAGGAACTTTGCTGGTTTCATTCCCCACTGTACAACCAGAGCTTAGCTCATTCTCTAGCTCATTCCTTCATTCAGTCAAAAATATTTATTCAAATTTTCATATTTCAAATATAAATACATACATATTTAAATATTAAAGGAATATTTATTTATTGAATTAGTATCATTCATTCATCTGGATTCTCAAGTTGATGAAGAGATGTTGATAGAAATTAACCTTTCCCCAAAATTCACATATATATAATGCATTATCTCTAAATAATCTTCTGATTCCCACTTAAAAGCAAATTTTTAAAATCAAAATTAAATTAAAACTTTAAATTAAATTTAAAAAATTAAAAGTAAAATTATGCTAGAAACAATTAGTATATTTAAAGTAGACAGAAGATTATGTCATTTTCTGTGAGTTTGGGCACAAAAGATGATGCTGACTGTAGGTGATTGACCTATTGAGTTCTATGGAAAAAATTGGTTCATACTGTACAGTCTCTAAGCAGCTAATAGCCTAGAGTCTGGGAATTCAGGAGTGTCCCACTTGGAAAATGAAGAAGATTAATAGTAGGAATGGCTCTGTTCAGATCATTGCCTTCATTTCAGATTGTGTAGCCTATTCCTTGATTGTCAACCATCTTGACACTGGAGATAACTATCACTTTTTTTCTCCCCAGTCCAGCTGACAGACATAATTGTTCCTATTTCATGCATATCTTATTCCTGATGCCAGTTGTTAAACAGGTACTTATGTGGGGTTCCTTACCAAAATGGTCTCATTATTAGATCCCATTTATGTAACCAAATGCTACAACCCATGTATCTGGCAGCACTCTGGACCTTTTCTTGTCTGTGTATGAAACATTGAGGTCAAAAGGAAAGGATCTGAAATTTTATCAAGAAAGCACCATCTTTCTTCCCTTTATTGTCTTGGTGACATCTACATATCCTAACATGGCTTTGACAGTACTTTGGGATCAATGTGGAAAAATCAAAATCAAATCCTTAGGTCATGTATATGTGGCCATTTCCATTACTTGTTATCAACATGACCTCAGGGAAAGCCAATGGTTTGATTTGCTGGTTACCATGATTGTCATCAAAGTTATCAATTAATCAGGACTAGATACTTAGGGGACTCTTGGGATACAGTGGAGCATAGGAAGTTGTTATAGAGCTCATGGAACTCACAAGTCATGGACAAGTGTTGCTCTCTTGGCCAATGAATACAATGGAATCCATAATCATAGGGATGGAAACAGCATTAGAAATCATCTAATCAAACCCCTCACTTTATAGCTTTGCAAACTGAAAACTAGAAAATGTAGGTGACTTGTTCAAGGTTATTAAGTGTGCTAATGGAAGAGGAGAACAACAGCCTTTGATTCCCCACCAGGTAACAATTTAGAACTAATTGACATCAACTGAACATAGAACAGGAACTGGGACAACACTTTGGGGAGTACAGAGATGCTCAGGAGCTGCCAAACAGGAACCTGGAGAAAGAAATTACAATAACAGCCACCATTTATTGAGAAGCTATTATGTGCGAATCACATTGCTTGACATTTTATAAAATTATATCTAATGCTTGCAACAGCTCTGCAAGGTAGATATTATTCATCTTGTTTTCCAATTGAAGAAATAGATTCAGTGAAGTTAGTGAACTAGCCCAAGGTCACAGAGTTAGAAATAAGATTCACACTGAGCTACGCTGAACCAAAGCTCATATTCTTTCTGCTAAGCCAAATTTTCTCAAAGGAATACAAAACAATAGTGACCATGTTTGATCTGACCAGCAAGCTCAGCTAATGGAAGCACGTGGTGGGTAGGTTCAGACGATCTAATTGGATGTGATTATGGGAGACTTTTCGTGATGGACTGAGTGAGGACTTTAACAAGGATTTGTGAACTAATAGAGATATATTTGAAAATTGCTACTTCAGGAAAGGGCGTCTTGCAGTGAAGGCTGTGTGATCAATCAGTTGGAAGATTGATGAAGATATAGACACCAAAACAAGAGTTTGCTTTTTTCCATTTCCTCTTATTTTCTTACAACACTTAGGACTGTTCTGGCAGGAAAATGGGAAGGCAACCTCAAGTCCTCAGCAACACTGTTTCTTCCTGCACAGACAGTATTAATTTTCAGCAAGTACTTACTGTTGGAAACTATTTTGATTGGTTACACATCTGCTCTTATGGAGGTACCAGGCCACAAAAGATGTTCCAATTTTGAATATAACTCTTTTGTATATCTAAAATAAATTTAAGGGCTTCCCTGGTGGCGCAGTGGTTGAGAGTCCGTCTGCTGATGCAGGGGACACGGGTTCGTGCCCCGGTCCAGGAAGATCCCACATGCCGTGGAGTGGCTGGACCTGTGAGCCATTGTTGCTGAGCCTGCGCGTCCGGAGCCTGTGCTCCACAATTGGAGAGGCCACAACAGTGAGAGGCCCGCGTACCGAAAAAAAAAAGAAAGAAAAAAAGAAAATCCTACTGGCTATAGCAGAGGATATCTTTAAAATAAATTGAAAATATCCTTCAAAGACATAGTCCTAGTGCATCATGTGTTTCCCTGAGCACCTCACAATTCAGCATCTGCATTAGTAAATCTAATACTAGTTATCTAATATTAGTGTTATAAAAGGCCCTGGAACTTTACATTTTGTTGGTATTGTTTTCCCAGCATAGCATATGAGGCTGTTCAATATTTTGCTCTTGTTTACTTTGTCCTTGCTCTCGTTTCCCTCCATCTTCCCACCACTCATTAATAGACATCAGTCATTCATAACGACTCAGAGAGCTCTTTTTCTTTTCTGTCCCCTCTGAAGGAACACCCTTCTCTCCATGAAACACTCCTACTCAATTTTTAAGTATTCTTAAAGATAGCCTTCTGCAGAACATTACCGTATTTATGCTACCACAGAATGCTTCACTTAAACATCTCAAAAAATTGTATTTTATGGCTGTTGCTGATTTGATTGCATGCTTCCCTTTAAACTAGAAATTTCTCATAGATGGAAATTCTTATTTTCAACAGAGGTTTGATTTTTCAACCTATAAAAGTATAGGCATTGCTCTACAAATATTTTCAGAAGAAAATATTGAAGAAAGGAAGAATAGAAAAATGGAAGACGGCAAGAAGATGGTGGAAAAAGGAATATCTATCCATGAGTGAATTAAATCTACAAGTAGCTCTGATTGTTCTCAGACTTCTAATGTCTCAATTTGTAGTTAGTTAAAAGAGTGAAGTTGATTGCAGTACCTTAACATGAAGACCAGTTAGATATCCCAATGTATACCAGTGCTACAAACTAAGAAAAGTGTATGCATTTGGGTCATTAGGCACCTCAATCAGGTATAAATATTGAATGTGTACACAAAAATCCATATTCAAGTAGAATTTGGTTGTTGTTTAGGCTGAGAGCACTTTTACTCTTAGCTGTCACCTGGGCCAAGCAAAGGGCTGGGAACATGTTACTTGAGGGGAGAAGAGATGATGATGACTTTACTCACTGTACTGTTTAGCTTCTGTGCCTTGCACAATAAAAATTACTCATAACAAATTTTTAATCAAAATTTGGGTGAAAGTTAAAATGATATTGCATACTTTATGCTTGTTGACTAAGCCCTGGTTTTGTTACTAAGTAGTACTATAACCTGGGTGAGCCCCAGTTTCCTCCAAAGAGGAACAAACATATATTTACCTACTTTTGCTGTTCTGAAGATTACCAGAGATAATATACTTTAAAAGACTGCATTTTTAATGTTAAAATGCTTAAGAGATGTGAGCTATAGCTATTATGAATAGACTGAAGTAAGTAAATCAGTTCTCCTTAAAAGCAATAGGAATTTTGGGGGTGCAAGTGAGACAGTTATTGGTAAATACTAAGAGGGTTAATGCTAAGGGAAATTTACCTTTTTCCCAGTTTTACCTATCAAATTATTCTCTTTGTGCCTTATCATTTTATCAGTTAAAAGTTGTCTATATTCAATAACTTCTTCAAATGGTGTGACTTAGCCTCACATTGTAAATTCAGCCAAGATATTAAAACAGCCAAGGTACAGCTTAGAGAGATCCAAATGAATGGATCACTGCTGAGAGAGATTGGTCTCTATAAGGATCTATCACTGAAAGAAAGGGACTTCCACTGTAACAATCTATAAATATCAGTTGAAGACTCAGAGAAATTTTTAAGAAACAAGCTATATCAATTACAATAGAAAATATGCATTTTAAAAGAATCAAGATTTATCAACTTGTGTCTAATTGGTTGCATTTCTATGAAATATATCATCAAAAAACTACTGTCCCGGGGCTTCCCTGGTGGCGCAGTGGTTAAGAATCTGCCTGCCAATGCAGACAACACAGGTTCGAGCCCTGGTCTGGGAAAATCCCACATGCCATGGAGCAACTGGGCCCGTGAGCCACAATTACTGAGCCTGCGCGTCTGGAGCCTGTGCTCCGCAACAACAGAGGCCGCGATAGTGAGAGGCCTGCGCACCGCGATGAAGAGTGACCCCCACTTGCCACAACTAGAGAAAGCCCATGCACAGAAATGAAGACCCAACACAGCCATAAATAAATAAATAAATACATTGTGTATTATTTAAAAAAAAAAAAAAAAAACAAAAAAAACTACTGTCCCACTGCTGATTTACTCATTTGGTTTAGTTTTCATCTAAAGGAGATTAAGTGTTGTGTTTAATTATTTTTGTTTTTGATTTTTAACCTTTTGACCCACTTCAACAATTTCTCCCACACCCCACCCCTTGCCTCTGACATGACCAATCTGTTCTCTTTATCTATATTAGCTTGGGTTTTTGTTTATTTATTTGTTTCTGGATTCCACATATAAGAGAGATAAGACAGTATTTGTCTTTCTCTAACTTATTTCACTAGCATAATACCCTTGAAATTCAACCATGATGTTGCAAATGGGAAGATTTCATTCTTTTCTAATGGCTGAAATTATTTATGTATATATCACAACTTCTTTATCCATTCATCCATTGATGAACATTTAGATTGTTTTCATATCTTGGCTATTATAATTAATGCTGCAATGAACATAAGAGTGCATATATATTTTTGAGTTAGTGTTTTCATCTTCTTAAGATAAATACACAGTGTGAAATTTCTGGATTATATGATAGTTTTTTTATTTTTTTGAAGAAACTCCAAATTGTTTGCCATAGTGGCTGCACCAATTTCTATTCCTACTAACAGTACACAAGTGTTCTTTTTTTTCCACATTCTTGTCAACACTTGTCACTTCTTATCTTTTTGATAATAGCCATTCTAACATGTGTGAGGTGATATCTCATTGTGGTTTTGATTTGCATTTCCCTGATAGTTAATACTGTTGAGCATTTTTTAATGTACCTGTTGACCATCCATATGTCTTCTTTGGAAAAATGTCTATTCAGATCTTCTGCACATTTTTTAGTTGGATTTTCTTTGTTTTTCTTTTTTTTTTTTTTTTTGTGGTACACAGACCTCTCACTGTTGTGGCCTCTCCCGTCGTGGAGCACAGGCTCCGGACACACAGGCTCAGTGGCCATGGCTCACGGGCTCAGCAGCTCCATGGCATGTGGGATCTTCCCAGACCGGGGCACGGACCCACGTCCCCTGCAATGGCAGGCGGACTCTCAACCACTGCACCACCAGGGAAGCCCTTTTATTCTTTTCTTTTTGTTTTTTTGCTATTGAATTATATGAGTTATTTATGTATTTTGGATATTAACCCCTTATCAGACTTATGATTTACAAATATTTTCTCCCATTCAGTAGGTTGCCTTTTCATTCTATGGATGTTTTCCTTTATTGTACAGAAGATTTTTAGTTTGATATAGCCCCACTTATTTACTTTTGCTTTAGCTGTTTTTGCTTTTGGTACCTAATTCAAAAAATCATCATCAAGGCCTATGTCAAGGAGCTTAATGCCTATGTTTTCTTCTAGAAGTTTTATGGTTTCAGGTCTTACTTTCAAGTCTTTAATCAATTTGGAGTTAATTTTTGTGAATTGTGCAAGATAGTGGTTGAGTTTTATTTTTCATGTGGTTGTCCAGTTTTCCCAACACCATTTATTGAAGAGATAGCCCTTTCCCCATTGTATAGTCTTGGATCCTTAGTTGTAAATGATTGGGTTTATTACTAGGCTCTCTATTCTGTTCCACTGATTACTATAGCTTTGTAATATAGTTTGAAATCAGGGAGCATGATGCCTCCAGCTTTGTTCTTCTTTCTCAAGATTACTTAGCTATTCAGCACCTTTTGTTAGTCCATACAAATTTTAGGATTATTTGTTCTATTTCTGTGAAAAAATACTATTGGAATTTTGATGGTGATTGCCTTGAATCTGTAGATTGCTTTGGGTAGCATGGACATTTTAACAATATTAATTCTTCCCATTTACGAATATGTCAATCTTTCCATTTATTTGTGTCTTCAATTTCTTTCATTAATGTCTTGTTAAGACATTCTTTTTGTGTATATGTATATCTGATATCTGTCAAAGTAGAAACCAGGAAGAAAGTAAGAATAGTTATGGAAAACCAGTTGCTGCTTAGAAAGGAACTTAGGAAAAAAGAACTACTCCTTGAGTTCTTCCTTAGCTCCAGACACTGGACTTGTTGATATGCATGTATTCTCATTTAATTCTTGCAAGGGAGTAATTAGAGTCTTCATACTACAAAAGAGGAAATTAGGGCTTAGTGAGCCCAGGTAACTTGCCTAAAGTAACCCATGTGCTAAGTGCCAGAGCAGATATTGAAACCAGTGTGTCAGACTTTTATTGCAGGGACACTGTGTTGAAGATTATGCCAAAACTCTTTCATTTGCCTCCAGAAACTCTCTTCAACTTCTGAATCTTTCTCTTAGTCTTGCAAGGCTGATATGTAATGTACCATGCTCCCATGCCCTCTGGCTTCAGTTGGATTTAATTGATAGAAGCCTCAGGAGGAGATAGGAAGGAAAGAGGAGGGAGAGGGAGAGGGGTATTTATTACCTGGCTCCTCCGTATAAGGTCCCCTTGGGACATCTGTGTCCCTCAACAGAAGACCACTACTTTTCTTATGGTGGACTGTTTAATAGAACACTGTCCTTCAGCATCTTGGTAACTGTCCTCTCCTTGTCCTTCAGGCCTCTAATGCCAACTCCAGTTTCCTGCACTACTTGTGCTTCCTCTATACCAGCCCACTCTTTTGTGTTAAATCCTTCTGGAATTACCATAAATTGAGCATGCCATCTCTTTCTTATGACACTCTGGCTTATCCAGGTGAATCTGGAATGTCTTACTCATGTACAAAATTTGGATAAAAATACAATGCAAAGTAAATGCTTCAAAATTCATAGTGCCACAATTTTGTTGCTAAATCTATGTTTTGAAAAGTGAATCAGAGTTTAAAACTATTTGTGACTTAGAAACTCATAACTAAGAATGACTGCTCTCCTTGCACTGTGTTTGCTGTGCTGTGACTTTTAATCATGAAAAATGCACTCACTGCAGAAATTCAACACTTACTCCATGAAGTTTATGTAGAGAATGTTTTCAGTCAACAAAATGCTTCAGAGCAATGAGTAAAGTTTTAGAGGAAAGGCAGATTTAGGGGGGATGCTGGGGAAATACAAATTAAGGATCATGTTTTGCAATGCCTGTCTCAAACTACAACAAACAAACTTATCCTTCAGGAGTTTACAATGAAGAATAGAAATCACTGAAGCTACTGTTAAATGCTTGTAATAATTACTTGCTTTGTGATAGAATCAATTTCTTAAAATAACTCATTGAAACTTTTTTTATTTTTATTTTTTTAGGTAAACAACCTTCTTAGCACAAACTATCTATCTTTCTTAGTAAAAAATGAATGAATAAAGAGAAATTGTTCTTGGATTTTTTTTCTGATTTTGTTTTGTTTTGTTTAGCTCTTCTTTTCTCTTTATTATAGCAGGTTTTAAATAAAGGGGCATAAGTATTAAGATAAAATTATGAGAGTTTATTAGATATACCATTATTAGTTTCAGAGGAATCCCAATTAAGCTCAAAAATAGGTGGTTTTAAAATACAGAGACGGCTATTCTAATTCACACATTAAAAAGTAAATATTTGGACTTTACCTTTGAGGATTTAGACAAATTCTCATGTAGAGCTCCTTTAAATTTCATAAGGAAAAATTTATTTTCTTAGATTCATGCCAAGAAATATAACCCTGTTCTTTTGTTTCTTAGAAATGAAACCCAAGAATAAAGTATCATATTTTATTAAAAACTGTTAAAAATGATTTGCTTTTAAATTATTTTTAAAAAACTACAACCCTGGCCTTCCCTGGTGGCGCAGTGGTTGAGAGTCTGCCTGCCAATTCAGGGGACACGGGTTCTTGCCCCAGTCCGGGAGGATCCCACATACCATGGAGCAGCTGGACCCATGAGCCGTGGTCACTGGGCCTGCACATCTGGAGCTTGTGCTCCGCAATTGGAGAGGCCCACATACTGCAAAAACAAACAAACAAACAAACAAACAAACAAACAAAAAACTACAACTCCTTCCAAAGGCAAAAATAATAAATAATATTTGAATTCCTTTTAAGAATACATTTGACAGTGGCAACACTATCACCCTGTGAGTTATCCATTCCTGCCTGCCTAGTCACAAATGAAGTTACATCCTCCCTGTTTCCAGCCTTTGTAGCCATCCCCCCTCATTGCCAATGTCTTTTGAGTTCCCCGTGAAAGTTGAATTCAGTGCTTCTCAAATTTTAGTGTTCACATGCAACTTCTGGAGGATTTATTGTAAAACAAAGTTTCCTGAAATCCCCCTCAATAGAGGCCTAGGAATATGTATTTGAGCAAACAGCTCAAGTTTCCTCATGCAGGTTGTCAGAGAACCAGACCAGGAGTAACAAGGGTTTGGTGTTCTCTAGGATTTTGCACTCATCTTGGTCACAGGCAGGAGCAAGTAGATTAAGAAAAAGAAGGTACTTTATCCAGTGCAATTCTTGACTCAGCAACACTCACTTTTTACAAATGTAGCTTCTTGGGGTACTCTCTTTCTTAAAACCAGAATTCTACTTGGTTCTCAAGATGAGCAGTAATCTTGACTCCCAGTTCTGCTAACTTGGTAGTATGTGTTTTACTGAGTCTTGCCCAAATTACCTCTGGGGCCAGTGCTTTGTCTCACTCTTACCAGTATCTCTTAGGACTTGACGTTCTTAGCGAGAACTTTGTAACTGCTGAAAGAGTTTGCTCATGCATGTCTGCAAGTCATCTCTGTCCAATTCGTCCTTACGCTGATTCATCAGTATTTCATGTTGGGTCCTTTGTCTTGAAAGCAGAATAGTGGAGTAGTTGATATCACATGCACTAGAGTCAGATTATCTGAAATAATAACATGATTCTGTCCCTTACTAGCTGGCTGACCTTGAGTATATTACAGACATCTGTGACTCAGTTTCTTTTGTGTAAAATGGGAAAGACAATATTAGTGATAATCCCGTAACACTGTTGAGAGAATTAATTCTGGTAATATGCACAAAGCACATAACACAGCTTCTGGCACACAGTAAATACTAAATAAGTGTTAGCTAGTAGTATTATCAAAAGGATAACCTACTGGATTACACTGTTTAGTATGATCTCATTGTAGAATGGACTCTCTCCAAGTCCACCTCCTGCCTTTTTTGGTCTCATCCTAGTAGGAGGACACAGCTACTCCTGGTCTGTCCCTCACCACCTCAGACAATTGGCCACCTGAGGACATCAGCTACTTGAGGTCATTAACAATGTCTTCTCATTTTTCTATCCTTTGTATTTTTCCAGAAAAGGAGGCTCATAATCCTTTATTGTTAATACATGAGGACATGAATAAGCCTCCTAAAATCACAAACTGGTCTTTTGTGAGTTTCTTCCTTTGTTGGTTTGCCAGAGTTATTATGTATCACAGGTTATTTGGCTAGGGTTAGCAATTCCTTTGACTTAAAATGGAGAATGAAGACACTTGAGATGAAAACTATAAAGGAGAAAAATATTACCAAGAAGAGGAATGGCATAGATTGTGTCAGACTTCTAGCCACTCACAGAGGAAGTATTTGTATGCATTTGGGCTGTGCTTGAACTCTCAAAAGTTCTGGCACTTCCAAACCAGTCTATGCAGGACTCCACCTGGGGCAGCAGGCTAGGCTCTTGCTAAATGTTTTTCTTCAGAAAGCAGACTGTCCCAGTTCACACGTTTCACCATTGTACGGATGCTTCCACAAACTGGGTGTCAAAGGTAGAGAGAAGAGTGGGCTTTAACCTGCCTCTTGACCTAACTCTGTGAGGGATGCTGAGAAGTGCTAATGCAGCCTCTATCCTGTACTCCGGTTATGCTGAAAGCCTCTGATTTGTTTCTCCTGGCTGAGGAGACAGCTGTGTTGTGGCGATATCGGACCATCTGACTGCACAGCAGCCTGCGTGACATGGAATAATGTCCCAGAAATCCTCACCGCCCGTGAGGCACACGGATCAGCAAAGCCTTTGTGGTTCTGGGGCCGCACCTGAGGTCCGCCTGGGACATCTCCATGTAAATGAGTGCTGGGGACATGATTTGGACAGCTTAATCCTGCACTGTCAGGAAGGCTGGAGCCAACTTAAGCCCCAGACACGCTTTCATTCAAAACTGGAATACAATTGGACTATCTCAACTTCTATTTCCCATTGTCTCCCAGAGACCTGTGACAGTTCACTAGGAAGAAAGAAAAAAAGTGGGAAGAGAGGAAAAAAAAAAAAGTCTCTATCCCCTCTGAAATCCTGTTCAGAGGATTTGCTGCAAAGGCATTCCAGCTTCAAATAAGACTGATTAAAATAAAATTGCTCAGTCTCCTGACCCATAGCAAATTTCATGAGCTGTAATTTGTCTAGTAGTTGAGCTGTGAGTACAATCAGATTGGCTATAATTTAGGTTTATCGTTCCTTTTTTTCCCCTTAAACACAGTAGAATCCAGTGATCCTGAAATAAAGAACTAGAAGGGAAAAGGGAAGATTTAGTATAAGCTAAGAAAAAAATGGAAAGAAAATAATTAAATATGATAATGGTTTGCTTTTCTAAAAGCTTGAATTCTCAATGTCTCTAGAGCTTTGCAGGGGGAGAATGTCCTTGCTTTGTGTTTGTGCTTTCCAATCTAAATTTCTTAGTTATGTTTGCCCTGCTAGATTGAATTTCTTTTTTATCTCTCTTTCTTTTTTTCTGTAGTCTTTGTTTCCTTTTTTCTCTGATTTCATCTCTGATTTCTAGGTCTGTAAATCACAAGAGAATTTACAACTCTGAAAACACTGAAGACCAATGCTGCCAATAATTTCCAACCTCTCCTCCAGGGCAAGTGGCTTTTTCTTTCCAGGCTTAGCCATTTTTGCCTCTTACCACAGTTATCAGTGCTTTTGGTGACAAACTGACTTCTTTTCCAAATGACCACGTGACCGGTAAGGCACATTAGCAGCCCCATCTGGAGAACACTATGAAGAATGCCTTTGACTTTCTGTTGTCCCAGGTGTTGGGACAAATCTTTTCAACATCCAGAAAGGGAAATGCATGCTAAAGGGGAGAGAAATATTAGGTAACAGTTGCCTATTTTATTTTCTCCTTACCAAGAAGAACCACAGAGATTGTATATACAGTAAGCCCTCTTTGGCCTTAGGACAGCAGTCTTGCTGTTCAGGTGTCTCAGGTGAGTTAGAGTGAAGCATGGTGACATAAGAGGTTGAGCAGAGAGACAATTGGAAACCCAGGCAGGTGTTGAACCTTCTCAGTGATGCATCACTGTGACTCAACAGTAATTATATACACTTTGGACATAGAATTTTCTTAATTCTAAGATGTAGAGACATTCCAACTTCTCCTTTCTCTAACCAGAGCTCACTTCCTGGCAGTCTGGGACCAAAGAGCTTACTTGGGGGTAGCAGTTAAAGAGCAGATGGATCTGGGCACAGATTCCTGTGACTGTACTGGTATCTTCTGGATGCCATGGCATGGTGAGTTCTTCTAAGGAGGAGACAAGCAACACCTTCCTTATTCCCTTGGAGGCATCTATGATGTTTCTTCTGACAGATAAACAATTTTAAAGAAACAACTTCAGTTTTATTTCAGTTCCCTGGAAGTACATGGCACACAGTAGATGTTCAATTAAAAGCTGCAGAAATGTGAATGAGTGCATGGAGCTGCTCCACTGTAGACTGTGTTCTCAGTGGGCAAGGCCCCCCAGCAGCTTATGGGCTTCTACTAAGGAGACAAAGCAGGAACACAAAATTGTCTGCCTCTGGGACTTCTTAAAACCATCCACTGTTAGGTGAAAAGAAATTCAGAACAATGTGTTCAAGAATTCCTTCCCTTCCCCAATTTGCCCTCTAGATGAAAAGAAGCTAGTTCTATGGAAAGTAGAAACAGCTTGGGTTCAGACAAAATTAAGTCTGAATATGAGCTCTACAGGTTACATGTTAACTGGGACAAATTGCTTTGCATCTCTGAGGCTTAGCTTCTTTTTCTATAAAATGAGAATAATACAATCTACCTTGCAGGAATGTTAAGAGGATTATTTAAAATGAGGTCTCTAAAATTCCTGGTACCTAGTAGGATCTTAATAAGTGAGCGTGGTTATGATAAAAACATATGAAGAACACTTGACACTTTTCTGCAGAAATCCCTCTCTCTAATTCACTTCTTCTCATACATTGCTTAAGGCCAATCTAAGAAAGGGGAGATTTTCTTGAACTACCAATGCTTATTTTAAAATATGTAATCATGAGAGAGCCTAAAATGAGAATCAACCATTCTTCCTATGTTTTGGGGATTGCCATAGAATTGCATTAATTTCATATTCAGGAAAACTTGGAAAATTGATTCCAACTGTAAGTCATTTAATTTTTTTTATTATGAAAATATTCAAACTTATGCATATGGAGATAATTTAATCCATGCACCCATCAGCCATCTTCAGGTAATATGGAAACCCACACCCTGACAACCTCATCGGATCTTAGATTTCCAAATTTCATCCTCTAGAAGACAAAGATGACCTGGACTTATATTCTTGTTTTATACTTGAGAAAACTGAGGCTCCTAGAGATTGTGCTTTGTCCAAGGTCAAATCTGAAAGTGGAGTCCAGCCCAGGGCCCAGATCTGATGCCCACTCCTCAGCATTTCTCTTTCCTGACACTTGTTCATGGATAAGGATGGGAGAAGAAGCCCTAAAGGGTAATCAATGTGTTAGCTTGGCTAGTATCTCTTTATCTTCATCTTTCGTCTCGTATAAGAGCAATTCAAATATTTAATGACTTCTGATAAACAAATATTTTCTAGAAAATGTTACTTTGTGTAACCCAAAGTATATATCAGATTTCAGAGCAAGTAGTTTTCATATTACCTATATGCAAAACCACACTGGGTTGGTGATATTAATTCCACTTAATTAGATGATAGAGAGGAAACTTTTCCCATTAGTAGTACTCTTTAGTCAAAAAAAGGTGATGTCAGATTAAATAATTTCTCACTCTGGATTGTTAAACATCCCAAGGACTTACAGAGCTTTGGGCAGGAGTGATCGTTGTCGTATTCTTAAAAACCCAGAATTTTGGGTTTTTGGAAGACTGGACACCAGAGGGTGCTAAAGAGCTGCATAATTTACTTCTGGGTCTTTCTCTATGAAGTTTCCATGGTCATGGGTTCAGCTGGTCCTGAGAGAAGAGGTTGAGCATATTTGGTGCTGGAGGATGTGCTCCTGAGCTCAAAGCTCGGTTGGAGGCATGTGCCTACCTGGAGCCACAGGTCACATTAATGGACCGCGGTGTGGCCATCGTCTGGTTGCTGCTGACTTGACAGTTGGTTTGGTCAATTCCATTGATTGTGAGGAAGTCAACTGTTAAAAATAGAATCAATGGTGCTACCACCAGCTCAGTAGCTATTTACAGGCACTGATAAATACTGAAAATGATTGCCCAAAGGCTGAGCTTCCAGACTTCTTTTAGCTTTACTTTGAATTTTCTGCCTCTTGCTACATCAGCAAAAGAGAGGACTTGAAAGAGCTGAAAACAGCCCAAGCTGCATGAGTCTTTCAAGAAAGGAAATATTAATAAAATGTCAACTACTATACATGAAGCTTCTTTTGAAAAACTTTCTTAATTCATGAAATGTCAAGTTTGGTGCTTTGGTTCTTCTCTGCATTACTGGTACCCACACTTCTACTTATCAAGAACAAATTACTCATTTAGGTATGAAATCAAGTCCATCTCCTCACATGAATGTGACTTCTGAGGGTTTAACACAATGCTCAGCACTATGTAGAATAATAACAGATTTTAACCTCAAAAATCTTGCAATGACTTAAACATAAGAGAGCATGTAATGAGCAATGTGGACTATTTTATAAGCTCCAGTTTTATTTGGTGTGTTGAGTTAGCACATTGGTGGGAACTCAGTTTAATTTACATTAAGAATATGGGAAATGTATCTGTGTGTGTGTATATATATATGTGTGTATATATATATATATATATATATATATATATATATACACACATATATATATACACACACGTATGCATATGTGTATATACAAATGTGTATATTTATTTGTTGTTATATACTCACAAGTATATATATGAATTATGTATATTCATATAAACAATATATGACTGAGTATTAATTTGTGTGGATTGAACACTAAATAATATATAACTTTGAAAAAGTTTGGTCTTATAGTCTTATTTTTCTTCTAAACATTTATTCCCTTCCCTTAATTAATTAGTCGTCTAATTCTTGATGGAATGCACACTTCAATAGTTTTATTCATACAGCACACTCTTCACCACTCATTTATTCATTCAATCATTCATTCATTTTTTAATTCAATAAATATTTTGTACACTCATCATATACATATCCTAAGGGAGAGGGTGAGAATCTGCCTTAGGATACAGCAAAGAATGAAATGCAATTCCTGACCTTAGTGAAGTTGACAGTGAACCTAGGGACACAAGAAAACTGTTACATAGACAAATCTTAAAATAGAGATACACATGAATCATTACAGGAGAGAAGGAAGGCTATCAACTCCTGACACACGAGATCAGACTAAACGTCTTCCGGAAAGACATGACATATGGACTGAATCTTAAAGAATGAATTGAAGTTAGTCAGGTAATAAAGGGAGGATGGGGATATCTGATGGGGGGATGTCAATGTGTGAAGTGCCCCAAGGTGACAAGAGCTTGATACATGCTGGGAATGGCAAATCTTTCAGGATGAAGTGATGAAGTGTCAAGGGACAAGCAGAGAGAGACAAGCAGAGAGGATCAATTACAAATAAATTTGTATGTCATCCTAAGGGGTTTGGATTTTATGCTGCTGGAAATGGAGAATTATTGAAACATTTTAGGTAGGAGATTGTTAAGGTCAGAGCTGCATCTTAGAAAGATCACACTGGGTACTGATTAGAAGAGGACAAAGCAAGAGGCAGGAATACGAGTTAGGCAACCATTTTCAAAAATTCAAGAAAAGTCCACAGAGAACTGAACTCAAGTAATAATAGTAGAGGTGAAGATGGTCAAACATTTTGAGAGTCGTGGATCTTTTTGTTGTTATTGATGAGCTCTGGGGCATAAGTGAGAGGTATGGAGTTGGTGATGAAGCCCTGGATTCCAGATCAGGCCATCTTCTGCGTGTATGGCAGTGCTATCCTCTTAGAAATATGAGGCGAAAGACCTTCTGGAAAATTCAATTTTGGGATGTAATATTCCATGTTTATTACAACTATAGCTTTGAAATAATGTCATAACCAAATCATACCACTGAGCACTTACCACACTCTATGTTGTATTATTCTCTAAATTTTTAAGGTAAGTGGGTCATGTTTCCATATCTATAGAATAACAAAGACAAATATTCTATCTGTGCTCATCTGCAGAGTTCGGACTGTGAGATTGTGGGTTACAAAAAAACAACATTTTAATCATGGGATCAGAATCTGCAAGCAGCTTTCAAGGTCTTTCTTTTTTTTTTTGCGGTACGCGGGCCTCTGACTGTTGTGGCCTCTCCCGTTGTGGAGCACAGGCTCTGGACGCGCAGGCTCAGCGGCCATGGCTCATGGGCCCAGCCGCTGCGGGGCCTGTGGGATCTTCCCGGACAGGGGCACGAACCTGCATCCCCTGCATCGGCAGGCAGACTCTCAACCACTGCGCCACCAGGGAAGCCCCTGTCTTAATATTTTTAAGATTAATTTCTAATAGTGAAATGTATGACTCAGAAATATACATAGGTTTTAATATGTTTTTTTTAATTTTTATTTTATATTGGAGTATATGTACAGCAGAGTGATTAATATTTATTTTGCCAAATTTTCCTCTAGCAATGTTGTACCAACTCACTGTCCCATGAAGGGTACAAGAAAGTAAGAATGTACTTGGTGTCCCTGTACTGTCACAATACAACACAAAACTTGGGTCAGCCTTTTTATTATTTATTGACTCAGTGAATATGAAATAATAGGTTATAGTTTCCTCAAATAGTAGAAATATTTATTCAATATTTTAATTGTATTTTTTCCCCATTCATCTCTCTCCTTTTGAAATGGACTTATTTTTTTTGTCTCTATCTATAGGACTATTTTCAGTATTCGTTTCTACACATTTGTCTATTTGTTCCTGACTAATTTCATCATTTTAAATCATGACTTTGCCATATATTTGTAAACAGTAAAAATCTAACAGAAAATGCATGCTTTGTAAAGGTTTGAAAAATATCTCCAATAAAACAAACTAAGCCTAATTTATTTAATTTATTTTGGGCTGCATTGGGTCTTTGTTAATGTGCATGGGCTTTCTCTAGTTGTGGCGAGTGGGGGCTACTCTTTGTTGTGGTGTGTGGGCTTCTCAATGCAGTGACTTCTCTTGTTGTGGAGCATGGGCTCTAGGCGCGAGGGCTTCAGTAGTTGTGGCACACGGGCTCAGTTATTGTGGCTTGTAAACTTAGTTGCTCTGTGGAATGTGGGATCTTCCCGGACCAGGGCTCAAACCCATGTCCCCTGCATTGGCAGGCAGATTCTTAACCACTGCACCACCAGGGAAGCCCAGCCTAACTTTAAAAAATTACTCATTAAATTTATAAATTCCCTCCATGGTTCAGGTTTTGGGTTTTTTTTGTTTGTTTGTTTTGTTTTTCATTTTTAAGTTACTTTTGGAGTCAGTTTTGTTACTTTCATTTTCCTGGAATATTTTTCTAGTGACTTACTTTTCCAACATTATTTTTACAGGGTTTAACAGAATTCTGTCATATGACTAGCGTATTATAGTTATGCTGTATTCCCTTTTAAAATTCTTACATTTATGTATTATTAGCTTTTAACATTTTCTTTGTTATAAACAATGGAAGTTTATATATTTTTCCTTTAGACAAAGAATATTTATCAATTTAATATTTAAAAACATAATTCTTTCATTTTGGTTCTTATTTCTATTTATTTATTATTATTTTTTTTTGCTTTGATAGAACTAAATTACTTCTTCATTTTCTAACCCTTTGAGCTGATAGATTAATTCATATATTTTTTGTTTAATAATAAATGCACTTTTATGAACTTATTTAGTTTATTTTAATAGCAGTATTGAGGTACAATTGACAGGCCATAAATATTTAAATTGCACAAGTGGATATGCTGTGAAACAATTATCACAGTCAAATTAATGAACATATCCATTCCTCCCAAATGTTTCCTTAGACTTCTATGCCCCACTGTGTTGCCTCCCTCCTGCCTTCTTCCATACACTCCCTTCCATTCCCAGACAACCACTGATGTACGTTCTGTCACTGCACATTACTCTGCAGTTTCTAGAATTTTATATAAGTAGAATCATACAGGAAGTACTCTTTTTTGGGGGGAGGTCTTGTTTCTTTCACTCAGTATCATTATGCTGAGATACATCCATGTTGCTGCATGTAACAGTTGTTCATTCCTTATTATTGCTGAATAGTATTCCAATGTACAAAAATATTATAGGTCATTTATACCTTCATCTGTTGAGGGACATTTATGTTGTCTCTAATTTGGTGATATTACAAATAAAGATGCTATGAACTTCCATATACCCATATTTGTGGACATAAGCTTTCATTTTTCTTTGAATAATGTCTAGGAGTAAAATGACTTGATCTTATGATAGGTGCATATTTAACTTTTTAAGAAACTACTAAAGTTGTTTCCAAAGTGATTGAATTTTTTACACTCCTCTGAGCAGTGTCTAAGAGTTCCAGTTCCTCCACATTTTCACTAATGCTCTGTGTGCTCAGTCTTCTTAACTTTTGCCATTTTAATGGGTGCCTAATGGTATTTCATTGAGGTTTCTACTTGCATGAAACTCTACATGTTTGGATGTATCTTAGATATTCTGTGATTTCCTCTTGAAATAATTATTAAAGGGAGTTAAAAATTCCTACAGTTGGGTTGTTTTATTTTTATTAGTATTATAATTGTTATACAATATCCTAAGATTATAATTTATATTTCAGTTGACCCTTGAACTACATGGGTTTGAATAGCACATATGTAGGTTTTTTTCAATAAATATGTATTACGGTACCAATTGATCTGCGGCTGTTTATATCTGAGGATGTAGAACACATATACTGAGGGTAGACTGTAAAGTTATATGCGGATTTACTGATGTGGGGAGTGACAGAGCCGCTAAACCCTGTGTTGTTCAATGGTCAGCTGTATTTCTAATGGAGACAAAAATAATATTTACTTCTACTGATCTCATATAGTCATGAATTTTAATATGATAATGATATAAAATACTTAGCACAATGGCAGGGATTATAAATTAAATGACTTATACAATTGTTTTACTTATTTAAGATTATCAGTGAAGAATCTGTTTATGATGGGGCATTGAAGAGAAAGAACTGGGGAATATGAGAGGAACCCAAGATTACCAGTTGTGAATCTGGTTATCCTATATTTATGCCTGAATATCTAACCTTGGGAATTCTCTCAACAAGAATCTCTACACATATTTCCATTCCCTGCAGGACTAGCTTCAGTGTTACATGACAAACCATCAATCTCGAGGAATCCTAAAGTTCTTAAATGATAAAAAACAGCCATAAAATAAATGGCATAAAACAATGATTACAATTGTTAATATATAAAGGGTCACTTATTGAGTGTTACAATATCCAAAGTTAAAAATATAAAACTGTTCATTAAAAAATTATATCTCTGCATTGTGCTTTATGTATTTTTTCCAACATCCAAGACTTATCAGCATGCATATGTAAGGAAATATAAGTATCTAAGGAGTAATTACTACCTAACTGAATCACAGACAAATTTTGATGTCACCAGCTTAAATAACTCTTTGAACAATTAGTAATTAAGGAATTATATGGATATCATTAAAAATACTATTGTCAAGTCAAAGGCAGTAATAAAACTAAAGATTCTAGTGGATTTTAAAAATAACTTTTTTAAAAATAGAAACATAACTTTATAAGACACACATGAGTACCTAAAAGACAATTGTTATACCTATTAGGGAGACATTGACCAAGTTGGACAGCACTTCTGGGCCTCAGGTTCCTCATTATTAATGGGAGGATGCACTTATGTGTTCTCCACATATTGTTAAAACTCTGATAGTTCATGGTTTTGTATTTTTATGTACCCTCCTTTTTGATAAAAGGTAAAAATTACATGGCTTAGAAGGAACTACTTATTCCTACAACTCAGAGCAGTGGCCAGGAAAGGTAGTACTCTAGAATAAACTCTATTAAGAAACCCTGGAAGAACTGGGTCATTTAGCCTGGAGAAAAAAATATTGAGGGACAGTTTATTATGATCTCCTGAGGCATTTTCTCAGCATCTAAGCCAGATGGCTTTTCTTAGTTTTCTTGTTTAGGCCACGTGTAAATGAAGACATTAATATGACCTAGTGGCAGCTTTCTTTTTATTGGTCTTACAGAGACTGTCAGAATGTTCCTGGGCCAGACTTGTCTGTGAACTGTATCTTCCCCTGGCTCTGAGCTACAAGTGGGGTAACTTAGTGAATAACCAAATGTAAGGATTCTGATGGAACAAAATGAAGTGACCCTTCCCACAGATCCTTGAGGAGCCTGGGCCAATGAAGAAAATCATAAACCAGCATAAGAAATACAGTTTTGCTTTTTATCATATACATCAAAGAATCTCTATTCAGTAAAACAGTGAGTTATCCCACTGAGGTCTGGACTGCCTCAGCTAGTGTTAATGCCAAAAATTCACACACACACATAACCACTATATGGCAGTAACAATTCTTTTCAGAGTGGACATCTTGATTCCATAAAGACACATACTGAATATTCATTACCTTATCCATTTCATAAACATTTTCTAAGAGCCTACTATGTAGTAGGCACTGTCTTGAGAACCTAGCATGTTGGTAAGCAGAAATGTATGTTAATTGTGTTCTTTAAGCTTAAGTGCAAGCAAGACAATGATCAAACTTTTGCACAATTAAATATAAAATTATCATTAAAAATGCTATAAATGGAAGTGAAAAGATGCCACAAGAGTCCAACAGAGGGAACTAGCCTGCAGGTGTGACTCATTATGAGGTGATGTTTGTACTAGGCTCTGAAGGTTCAGTAGACATTAAAGTGAAGCAGAAAGGAGATTATTCCAAGCAAATGAAACAGGATGTGCAAGTGCCCTGCAGTCTCAGAGATTTGATTTCATTACTTCCTACCCAATGTGTGTGGCTGACATTATATGCTATCCAGCACCTCTTCATTCACTCATTGTACAATACTTATTATATGTCTACTATGTGCTATGTATAGTCACTATTCTCTATGCTGGGAACAGAGTGATGAAAAAAAAAAATAAGACTGGGTCTGGGACCTCATGGAACTTTAATCTAGGGGAAGAGATAAATATTAAATTATTAGTTACACAGAATATTGTTAAATTGCAATTATAATAAATTCCAGAAAGCAGATTACACAATGCCTTGCCTTGGGTATGGGGCACAGTTGTGAGATGGGAACAGGAAGAATTCCTTGATGACATAATATTTATGCTGAAGCTTGCAAGATAAAGAGATACAGTGTTGATTATTCCAAAAGCAAGAGAAAAAGTTTTCCAGGGACAGAAAATTATTGATTCAAATTTGCTGACACAGGAAGTATCTTGGTGCATAGGTGGAAAAGAATGATGACCATGGAAGTGGGAGCAGAGCAGGCAAAGACAAGGTCAGAAGAACTGGCCTGACCTTGGAAGCAATGGTAAAGTGTTTGGTCTCTATTTTAGTGGCATTAGCCAGTTACTGCAATAGTTTAAAGGGAAGACAATATAATGAGATTTGTATATTAAGAATATTTGATGGGACTTCCCTGGTGGCGCAGTGGTTGAAAGTCCGCCTGCTGATGCAGGGGACGTGGGTTCGTGCCCCGGTCCGGGAAGATCCCACATGTCGCGGAGCGGCTGGGCCCGTGAGCCATGGCCGCTGAACCTTCGTGTCCGGAGCCTGTGCTCCGCAACGGGAGAGGCCACAACAGTGAGAGGCCAACGTACTGCAAAAAAAAAAAAAAGTCTTTAATCCATTTTGAGTTCATTTTTGTGAGAGACGCGCACTCTTCCAGTTGTGATGAAAGAAATACACACACACACACACACTCACAACATGAAATGGCTATTCAAGGTGATTGGCTTGGGGAGGGGGGGTTTTTTTTTTTTTTTTTTTCGGTACGTAGGCCTCTCACTGTCGTGGACTCTCCCATTGTGGAGCACAGGGTCCGGACGCACAGGCTCAGCGGCCATGGCTCACGGTCCCAGCCGCTCCATGGCATGTGGGATCTTCCCAGACCGGGACACGAACCCATGACCCCTGCATCGGCAGGCGGACTCTCAACCACTGCACCACCAGGGGAGCCCAAGGAGAGTGGGTTTGATTCATGTTTATGTAACATGTTTAGGAAAGATCCAACTCTGTTTTGTTGTCATGACCTACACCCAGTCACTCTGTGGCCAATACAAGTAGATGACAGCATGTACCATACTCTTTGAGCTCTTCTTGTCATAGTGTTACATGCTGGAAGGGTTGTATTTCTACCCAACCTTGCTCAGTGATCTTATATTTAGTTTTGTCCCAGGTGTGAGTTTCAGTGATATATTAGTGCACCAAAGTTATGTCATAATGGTTCACTTTCTGGACCAAGGCTCAATGCTTATCTGAAAGAGAAAAATATTTTTTATCAGTAGAGGTCAATAGCACAATAGCACATTTTAAAGAAGTATTACATCTGATGGTAAAGCAAGGAGAATACAATTTCAATAAAAATAATTTAAGTCAGAGATAGAAGAGTTTTATCCTGATGAAAAATTGGAAAAAATTCAATACTTAAAGTAGGTAGATTAAGAAGGTATTGGGTCATGAAATGAACTGTGAACCATGGAAACTTCTAGAGCTTCTGCAAGGGGCTCTGAAGACTGTTCACTATAGTTTTCATAACTGGTGCCACCTAGAGTTATGCAATGAGCAGCCTGACCAAATGTTTGTGGCTATACTGGTCCAGCTCTGCTCCTTGTCTACTCTAAGCATTTAGACAAGTCATTTCACCTGTTGGATCTTTTAATTTGAGAGTTGGACTGTATTGCCTGGACATGCTAATCTAGCTCTACAATTCTGTGATTCCAAGCCAATATTGGAAGTTGACAATAAGATAGCTTCTTAAAGTGTTGAAGCAGTATTTTCTGCTTAGGTCTGGGGTAGGTTTCTTCTCGCTCAAAGTTTCTTCTAAAGGTAGATCGGGATAATTAGTGAAACTGAAATCAGATCAGGATATTTAGTGAAACTGAAATCAGGTTGGGATATTTAGTGAAACAAAATCTGACTTCTTTCCATTAGTAGGCCTCAGTGAAACCTCACTTCATAATTTTGTGGTTCATTCAGATATGCTTTGTTTCTGAGTCCTAGATTAGCCAGTGTTTTACAAGAGGAGGTCTCAGTAAACCTGCCAACACAAAAATGTGCAATCCTCAATGCCTGAACTCAGTTTTCCATACAACTTGACGAGGTTTGCTATGAGACCAAAATATATTTTCAGCTGTTACAGACAGCCCTTAAACATTTGCAGCTCGATGCAGTTGAATATTCACACTGTGTTTTTAATTAGGCTAATGTGTGCTTGCTCCAATGTATAATAAAATACATAATCCATAATTATAACCCCTTTGCACTGCTTCCTGTCAGAGGGATTGGTAAAAAATTCTTGTTCTATCTTTCAATTTGTTAATGGGATTATGATGAGTAAAAAAGTCTGATTACCATGGCCGAGCAGGCATGCCTTAGCAAGGTGAAAGGATTAATACTACAGGTCATCAGTAATTTAAAAATGTCAATTGCCAGGCTCATCCATGGGTTTCTGAGAAATGAGAGAATCTAGAAAATGTTTCCTCCTGGGAGATGAGCATATTAGCTGAGTGGAGAAAAAGTATCCTTACACAACTCTCCAATTCAAAACTGCACCAGTGAAAAGAAATACTCCCCCCATGAATCTATATACTGGGAACAAAAAATAAGAGTGAAAAGGAAAATTGCTTTTCAGTGAATAGAGTTTAAAACATATTTTATATTATGAATCTTACCCTGGGTCTTCATCATGACTCTTACCATCTATTACTATGTACTGTTATTTGTATTTTCATGTGTAAGATTTTTTTTCCCCTAGGTGGATTTCACACTCCACAAGGCAGGGATTTCAGCATGTAGCACTGGACGTTGTCCATGGTGGGTGCAGGACACAAGCTCACTAATTATTATGAGAATAATCCCTAGTGTTTCATAAATGTCCAGGCCAGTAAAGGCCATTTCAAGTCAATCTTAGTAGACTTCAATGGCAGGTTTATTTTCATTTTAAAAATGTATACAATTAATGTTTAGTGAACTATAATACAAAATACTTAATCCTGTGTCTTTTGTCAAATGTATTTTTCCCTTCTGGATTTTTTGAATATAGAGGCTTTTATGGCTGCTTACCTGCTTTATAATTATCACAGCTGTAGAGTCCACTAGGTGACATGAGGTTGCCAACAAATCTTGGGTTGCACAGAATAAACATTCAGAGACTTGAAAACAGAAATTTAAAAATTAATGTTATTCTCAATATAAATAGAAATCAATTCTCTCCAATTGTTAGGGAGTGAGAAAATTCTAAACCCCTCCACAAATTATTTTATTGAATTATCTACCCTCTTCTTGAGTAAGAAATATTATTTTCTCTAGTCTGGAGAACAACAGAGGGGGAAAAAATGATGGCTGGAAGCCTCTGTGCATGCAATGGGAAAGAAAGCATAATACTCGTTGGAGATGAAAAAATACAGACAACCTAAATATTAGTTCTTTCGAGTACGTTTTAAACCATTTCTATTTAAGTAAATAAAATTCTGAAAATAATTATTTACAAATAAAAGAGCAGTGATTTAAATATTTTCAAGTCAATAAACAAAAAGAGTTATATTTTATTTATTCTGACACTATATAACTAATAATAAGTTCTTTTTCTAGGACTATTTTCCAGTTGTCTTTGATGTATCTTTGTTGTCTTATAAGAAAGCAAAAGAGCAAAATAGTGTGGGGGTTTTACTGGAATTAATTTTGTCAATACTTCTGTTCTCTTTATTACACAATATAAGAACAATTAAGTCATTTTTTAAAAGAAAGTAACGTTGAAGATAATTTTACATTATTGTCTTTCTTAAAAAACAAACAAACAAACAAAAAACATGAGGGACCTAATAAGGAAACACTTTTTATTACAATTGTTATTGATGCTATAAAACACAATTTTAACAGCCAGGAAATGCAATGCAATTGATCATATGTTAGAAATGCATTAATTTGAGTTACTGTATTTTTCATATGTAGTTTAAGATTATGTATAGACATAAAGATGTCTTATTGCATGGTATAAATCTATGCATTACTATTTCATTACATTAAATTAAAACTATGTCTATAAGAGATTTTCCCTGAATATCTGGCACAATTTCCTGGAGGATGCTTTCTCAGATTGAACCAACCATGATCTATTATTTGGGATAATTTTCTCCATAGCCCCGGCTCTTGTCTATAGTTTGCTGCTTTTGACCTATTGTTTCTTGAAACAGTCATTGGACGAAAATAATGTCATCCATAAAAATGACCATTTAATAGTGAAAAATAAAGGACTTTACTGAGGACAGAATAATCAAACATGAGACAGCAGTTTAACAGCCCTTTTTAAAGACTACTTTGTTTTCATGAAGGAAATGCTGCATCTCAGATCCATCTCCATCACTCAGTGTGTCAAGAAGTGACGGCAAAGGAATGTGTTCCCAGCCTGTCTGGGTTCCTCTTGCAGGAACCTTGCTCAGCTCTTGTTAGCTGAGCTCAGAAGAAAAAGAATGCTTCTGGTCAGCAGGATCAGAGCATATTTTTCAGATTACCTTCCAAAATAATGGTATCCCTTTGATCTACTTATATGAAATCATCAGTACATTGACAAAATATCCTGCTTCTAACTATATATAGGACCCAAATTACCTAAGTATTTGCTAAGTAAATGCAGTGTGTGTGTATGTGTGTGTGTGTGTGTGTAACCTTAGGTCTCTCTGCTCCTCAAAGCCCAAATGTTTTAATTAGTTTCTAATCCTTTTTTAGGCATAATTTCAAGAAACATGTTTAACATCATATTGCACTGATCTACTTTCCTCACCTCAGCCACCCAAAGCATGATTATCTCAGTATTTTACATTCTATCTCTGACTATCTGAAACTTTCCTAGAGTTAAATTTGAAAGAGAGTAGAGTTTCTTCGGTTTCCAACTACTAACTGAAGAATGCTTCATATTTTACTGTTTCTTTTTCATGTGGTGATGCAGTCTCCTAGTCAGGTTTATAACCTTGGAGGTCATCTTTCATCCTGAACATCCTTTGATTATAGATTTACATCTCACAAATATCCTTCTATCATCTCCAGAACATAGCAAGGCTGTGACCAAAGCTGTCTCAGGAAGATGCCAATTCAATAATTCATACATTATTATATCTTGGCTGGTTGCAGTAATTCATCCTAGTTGTAACACCAGTAACTCTCTTGGTCCTGTATTTTAGTAGTGCTGAAGAAGTCTCCTGTCTATTGCCAACACTGTGACTCTAACGTATCTGATCTATTCATCTAATACAATTGAATTATACACCCAAGTGTCTCCATTCCATTAACTATTTATACAGCTTTTAGCACCTCAATACCTAGATTCTTCAACAAAAGATAATATAATCAACAGTTACAAGGATTGAAGGGGTATCATAACCTGAGAAGCAGCTTTGGGAAAGCTTACTGTTTCTGTGAAAGAACCCACCTAGAAAATTAAAAAGGAACCAGAAACATAAAGAGAAGGTGTCAAATCAACCTTATTAAAAGACGAATCTAAAAGTGAAACTGCAATAGAATGAGGGAGCATTATCTGAAATTACTTTCGAAAGTTTTTAAGGCTCTGAATTAAGCTAAGAGGGAGAAGAGACTGGTAAGAAAATAAGTCTGTTTATTCCATTATTTAACTGATATTTATTAGGCACCTAATATGTGCTAGGTGCTTTCTAGAATCCAGCAGTAAACAAAATAAAGTCTATGAGGCATTAATGGAAGTGAATGAACAGAGATACAATTACTGTGATTGTGCTCTAATGAGGCACACTTGAGGATGGCAATACCTTGACTATAATTTGAGAATCTCACTCTCACTTCCTAATCAATGCCTAACAGAATATTCTCTTATGTTCTTGTGGGAGCTTCCTATTCACTTGCATCAAGGCAGAATATGGGCAAACAACTGTCTAATTTTATAAAGTAAATCTGAGTTGTCTTGTGTTTAGATCTGTTGAAAGAAAGGAGCCAACAGTTGAGAAAGTGAAAGCATAGGATAGTTTTAAATTTCAATATTAGTCAATGATAAGTTTAAGTTTAAAATGCTATAGAGCAATATAGAAATATGTTAGAAAAATATAATAGAAAATAAGTGAAAAATAATCTACAGAAAGTAGATGAAAGTCATTAAACAGTTTCCTTTTAGAGAACTCTCAAGGAAAGACTTAGATTTTTAAAAAATTATTATTATAAGGCCACTGACTATCTCACTGAGAAAGACAGATTTTGATGAAAAACAAAGTGAATTTTTGATGGTAGATATAGACAGCTCTTTCATGAAGTATAACAATATTAAAATAGATAAAGTGAAGTCAAAAGAAGTAATATGCTTGAGGATGTAACTTTCTAGAATGAGAGCTGATCTTGTGAGTTCTTTGACAGGGAGAACTTAATTTGAAAGAAAAATTATGAAACAAGTAAATAAGTAACAGAGGGCATTATTCACAAAATACAGCTCTAAAGGAATTAGATAAAGATGAGGTTGAGCAGTAAAGGTTAATGGAAATACAGAAAGTGTAGGTTGGATTGGAAGGCAGAAAGTTAAGGAGTGGGCAGTAGTATTGAGCTGTCTTTCTGTCAATAAACAGCTTCCACAGCTCATGAAGGAAATTCACACTATCTTTGTTGAGTGAGTATTGTGTGGATTTACATAAAGATATGGTGGGCATATAAAGAAGAGATGGTTTGAAGTAAGCAGTGTGTATGCAAAATTTCCACATTGAGTCATTTAGTTAACAGTATTTGTGTTGACCCCACCATAAGAAAACACATTTTCAGAAACATTACAATAGCAGTGATGTACTAACAATGCTTGTTTCATGATGTCATCCAGCTGAAATTTAAACAAGTTTTATGTCTTGTGATAAGAAGATACTTAATGGATGTTACTTTTAACTATAAGCCATGTCACTCTTTAATATGGTGTTTATGTACAGTGAGAGGATCTAAATTCTCGTTTGAGTTTGGAAATTACTGATCACTTTCTCTTAACCTCATGCTGTGTGCCTCAACTTCTAACCCTGTGTTATACACTCAGGAACTCTTCTTTTATTACCCAGAAATTTTCCTATATCTTCTAACAATTCTTAGGATTATTTCTATCTCTTCAACTACTTCAAAATATTAACTTTTCTTTTGAAAGCACCATTTCTATGACCACTAAGAGACAGCTTTTCATTCCCCCACAAGCATTCTCCTAGGGCAAAAAGTGAGCTAGAAATTCCCTTAGGTCTACATGACTGCTCTCCGCTGCTACTCAACACTGGCTCCTCCCCTGACTTTCTTGGAAAACTATTTCCAATTATATCGCCCACATCATCTGTCACCATCACTGACTGATGTCCTAATCCCACCCATAATGTCAATGAAGATTTTGAAAACCTTCTGGAACCCATTTCTTTTCTTGTCTTTATCCTGTGAGAATTCAATACTCATAAATATGCCCCTTTAAGAACTCTGGGCTTTGAAGTTGATTCCATTCGGATATCCCATCCACTCTGACTTTCGTGCTTCAAGAAGAGGTCCACACCTGGGTTTAGAGTATATTTAGGTCATATATCACCTCTGTCTTCAAGTTCATCTCATAAACTACATCTACAAGTGTATTCTTAACACCCATGATCATATTATTACTCTAAAACCTCTTATGGATATTACTATATATTAGAAAATATTATTCATACCACTTCGTATAGAGTCTAAGACCCTTTAAAATTTCACTTTGACCTTACATACTTTTGACTTTTTGAAGAAGACCTTACTTCCTTCAAAATACCCTTTTCTTTAAAATGAGAAATTTCACTTTATGATCTCTGAGTAAGTTATGAAACTTTCACGCTTCAGTGCATTAGCTAATTCTGTATCTTCCATCAAGACTAAGCTTTTCTTCATTTTTCTGTCTTTCTCTAACCCAATTCTTCTGGGCCTAGCTCCAATATCCCACATTTAAGCTTCCTTAAATCTCGGCTTGTAACCTAAACTTGCATGTGTTTCATCATAATCTCAAAGCACTTGGCTTACATATTTCTCTTTCCTTATTATAGTGAAATTATAAATAAAGTAAGCATGCAATACTAATTCAGTGATAACTTCCCTTGGTCTAAGTTTCCATATTTATAAAAAGAGGTAGAATAGATGTCACCTAATATTCCTATTAGCTCAAATATGTTATGATTTACTAGCAGACTATCAAATTTTCATCATTTTGTATTTACCAATTACTCCCTCTAAATAGTTTGTATGGTACTTGTATTGCAGTGCTTCAACAGCTTCCTTTATCTAGTTCCTGTTTATTGAGAGCTTGCTGTATACAAACACAGTATGTGTAGTGTGTATGTGTGTGTGTGTGTGTGTGTGTATGTGCACATAAAATCATGAGCCATAATCTTAAATGGACTTCCAACCAGTTCAATGAAATTCTCTGAACTGTCCCATTTACGTGGACTCACTGGCTTTACATACACTGTCAATTCTTTGCATAAAACATACATATGGAGTCCTATAGTAGACTGAAAATTTACTCTTATCAATTGAGTTGTATGCTTCCCAAGACACAGTTGTTTTTATCTTCAATTATGTTCACACCAATTTTATGTGATATTCTAATTATTTAATTTAATTGTATATTATATAAGCTGATGAAAGATGAATATAAAAAGAGAGCTGATAATCTTAAGAAAAGTAATTTAATTTGAATGCCTATGATGGACATATCCTAAAGTGATCCCCAATGAATCATACTCTTGTATAATCACTCACCTTAAGTACAGGTAGAAACTGTAACTTTCTTCTAACCAATAGAATATGACAAAGCTAAGGAGATGTCACTCCCTTGCTTAGGTTATGTTATATGACAAAGGTGATGGCATGTTTCTCCTATGATTCTATTATATTATAAAAGACTCCATCTTAACACACTAGAGATAGAGATTCTTATGTTGGCCTTAAAGAAGCAAAGAGCCATGTTGAAAACTACCTATAGAGAAAGCCATGTATCAAAGAACTGTGGGCAGCTTCTATGACCTGAAGGTCACCTCCAGCAAATAGCCAGTAAGAAGCAAGAATCCTCAGTCACAAAGCCACAAGGATATAAATTTGGCCAACAACCTGAAGGAGCCTCAAAGAGGATTATCTCCTAGTTAAACCTCAGATGAGAATATAGTGTAGTTACAAGTTGGTATCAGCTTTGTGGGCCTCTGAGCAGTGAAGCCAACTATAAGTTGTGTCAGGAGTCCTGACCTTCAAAACCTGTGAGATAATAAATGTGTGTTATTTTAAGCTGCTAAATTTGGGGTAATTTGTTATGCAGCAATAGAAACCTAATACAATACCATAGAAAGGTTCATTAAAATCAATTTCTTAGTCACAAAAAGAGCTACCACATAATACTACTGTCCAATTCAGTCAAGGTAGGACAATGATAAATATTGGAGGGAAATAAAACTCATAAATTTACACAAGTATATTTCAGATGTGGCTCCATTTTAAAGAATTTCAATCCAGAAATCATAAATAATTCATTAGGAAAGTTTATGTAAGGAAAATAGTAATAAATTAAAATCACCAGATATATACTCAAATTAAGCCATGGACAATACCAAAATATTGAAGAATTATTTTTATGCATCTCTGTTTTAAGTTAGAATAATGAATTTAAAGAGTATATCCTTAAAAAAATCATCCCATCTTTTAACTCCTTCAGTTATCAAACCCACCACAGTTATTGATTATGTTGGATAAAAGGGTTTTCTCTGTGACAGCTAGAGGACTCTGGCTTAATTAGTGACAATAGAATAAGCATCACTACAGCATCCCTTCCACAGGCATTCATATGGAGAAGGGAAAAAAAAAAAAACAACTCTGGCTGAGACTATAGGGAAGTTTTCACAAAAGTGAAAGCATTTGACATGGGCAGGGGATGGGGAAGAAAAAATGGGTAGGGCTTCAATAGGTCAGGATGGTAAAGGAGAGTCCCAATAATGAGCATACCCTAATGTCAAGTGTAGTGGTAGATGAGACAAGGTGAGTTTCAGAAATGGTGAGAGTCCAGAGAAAGAAGTCACTAAGTAATCATGAAATAACTGAACGTGTCCACCTGCTAGCTTTAGTGTTCTGTCCTTCATTCTGCAGGAAATAGGATGTTCATTAAAAAAAAACACAAAGTCTTTGAATCCATGATGTTTTTAGGAAAAATCAGTTTGGAGCTTTAACTATAAGTACAGTTAAGTCTCAATCCAATTCCCAAAAAGTACAATATAAATAAAATAAAATCTCAAGACCAGAAGAATGAGCTCACTAATATTATTTCAAGTGGGAAGAAACTCGGAGCAGTTTGTAATGGAACACCATACCCAGGTGTCTACTGTTGAAGAAAGCTCAGTTAGCCAAGAACTCCATTAAAAAGTATGGTATATAACCTTTGGTTATTGAAATTTTTATTGCTGCTATAGTATCCTTACACGAATGCCCATTATCCCAGCTACTGGTTCTTACAGGTTTTTTTAGCTGCTTTATCATGTTGCAGTTTATACTACTTAAGCAGACCATGATGATATATTACAGACAGCTAAAATGTAGAACATTCTTAGATTTATTTGGACACCTAAAGCAACTTTTCATTAGGCTGGTAACAAGCCATACAGATGCCACAGTCCTCACAAAAGCATCATTAGGATGTTGAAAAAGTGCTGACATAAATGTGGACATTCTCAAGAGCATGTTTAAGAAACTGATAGGGTGGAAGCTCTTAATTTTTTCAAGTAGCAGTAGGGGGGAAATCTATATGCAAATGGCAAAGCAATGGTGCCCTTTTCTTTACAGAAAAAGTTCACATTATGAACACCTAAGAGCTCCACCTTCCTCGACTGACTTTTTAATGAAATTACAGAGAGCACGGAAACATTGATTGAGCAATATCAAGTGCCTCCAACAGCTGCTTGGCCATTGTTGGAATGGCATGAACATTGCATGGAATGCACAAAGGATTCGGGATGATATAGGCAGAGGAACTCACTGAAATGTATTATTAAGTAATGAAACATAGAAACAAAAACAAAGCCATACTATTTATTATGAATCTCTATGTAAATTTATTTCACCAACTATTTGAGGAAAAATAAAAGAAGGGTACAATCCCTATGGACCACCCTGCCAACATTAGTTACTAATGAGTTCCAAGGGAGTTCCCTATGTATCACTGTGCAAAAATTTCCACTAGACTTTCTGTAGGTTTGAAGTTAAGTGGGACCACCAGTCTACCAGATGCATTGCTTTAATAAAACAGTTTTCACATAATTCAAGTGGGATTATTACAGATACATTTTTTAAAAGTGATCTGCCAGATTGAGTTAGTTAAGTGTATCAGAAAACAGACATCACATCATCTGCAGTTATGCATTTATTTATATTATATATAACATTATTCATGGCTGTTCATCCAAACCTCCTTTTTTTACAAGTTAGGAACCATATCTCTGAATTCTCTGTCTTTAGCTAAACTAATTTAGTCATCCTTTTATGTTATTGATATCTTTTCAAGCTTTGAGCCATTTTTTTTCTTGATCATTTCTGCTTTCCATTTCTGCTTTCCATTTCCAAGTCCTCTATTATAATTTTTCAAAATTTAACTCAACAGTTTTGATAAACAATTCCATTCTTATTTCCAACTTTCTACTCAGTGTCTTTCAATGGCTATATATGCAGTTTGAATAATTTTTATTATTTAACATTTACCATTTTATAACACACAAACAACCTTCAATTTTCTGTGTGAATGGCTTGCCATGCTAAACATGGTACTTTCTTACTTAATGGGACATACTTGAACCACTCCAACGACTACCCCAATCCCCTGTCTAGAATTTCAGCAAAATGCTCACTCCTAATTGTTGCTGTTATTAGCATTAAAGATAGGAATTAGCAAACAATACTACCTTTATTTTATTATTCTAATTATCTTGACAATGATGTGATCTGTTTTTGTTACACATGTAGACCTGGCCAGAATGTTGTTGACCACATGTTATCTCTCAGTGTTTAAACATCAAGATTACATGTCATTTTCTCTGTCATGTTCACATATTTGGTATGCTGCATCATCTATTTAGCTATATTTTAACTGGATAAATCAACACAATAGACTTGTTTAAAGTTCTTGCTAGAATCACACAGGGAAAGTTGAGTCATTATCCTGTGAATGTTTCTCCATCTATTTGTCTTTATTCTCTCATTCCAGATGACTGGGAATTGACCAGATAAAGAAGAATAAGATAACCTGGCACAGAGCAAATGAAACACAAATGAAGTCTGGGAAATCACATCCAAGGGGTACTGGAAAGGTGTGAGAGACATTCAAAAGATACTTCTGTATGCATTTTCCCCTACAATGTAAGCTCAGTCTCTATCTAATATCATGTAAATATCCTGATTTCCTGTGTATTTCTGGGTTCCACTATAGATACTTGCTTTAGTTAGAGCTCACAGCCACGATTGTGTTAGCCTCCATGAATTATTTTACTGTGGTATAAATGCCAGAGCTTATTTGTGGTTCATGGGAAGTTCTAACTATTTTAAAAATACAAAGAACTTATTCTTTCACAAAGTAACACACTACATATATACATAACATGCAGTTTTATGGGTAATTTATGTACTGGGGAGGCTGTATATTAAAAGGGAAGTAAAAGCACCAGTAGATGTCCTCTGATCCTCTAAATGTCCTCCTTGAGAAAGATATTATTGACCATGGAAATAGTGATTATCTTAGATAAATCTTGATTACTACTGGACTGTTACCTTCAATAACTTGTTCAAGGGGGTTGTCAAGGAGCTGAGTCAAATCTCAAAATATTTCCTAAGCAAAGCAGTTGCTCACCATATCAGTTCCTGTCAGAATCCAAACTTCAAAATTTAGTCTCCTTCTTTCTTTTCTTTTTCCTTTTATTAATTATATTTCTTCTCTAGTGTTACTATAAGTTGAGATCTGACCATAATTAATCTTTCTTCCTTAAAATTGTTAAAAGAAAATAACACCCGGGCTTCCCTGGTGGCGCAGTGGTTGAGAGTCCGCCTGCCGATGCAGAGGACACGGGTTCGTGCCCCAGTCCGGGAAGATTCCACATGCTGTGGAGCGGCTGGGCTCATGAGCCATGGTCACTGAACCTGCGCGTCCGGAGCCTGTGCTCCACAATGGGAGAGGCCACAACAGTGAGAGGCCCGTGTACCGCAAAGAAAAAAAAAAAGAAAAGAAAAGAAAAGAACATCCCCTTCACAGTACTACTTTTCAGAAGAGGGGCTGATTTACTGCTTCATGTGCTTTGTATTGCAAATATAATAACATGTACTATTAATATCAAAAAGATAAAAGTATAGATGACAAGTGTTCATATGTTTGCACTCATTTCTTTTTTCAGTCCAGACTATATATCAACTATAGACACTTTTAATTTTGATGATCTTCATTTTTCTTTGGGGGAATATTAGATGCTCATATTTAAAAATAAAATGCCTTTATAGTTCTCTTTCTCAAATGACATAATAGGTCATTAATATTAATCAAAAAAAATCTTTCCACTGAAGACAACTATAAAAATGAACCACATATAAAAATAAAAATTATTTGGAGGACTCAGAGAGCTAAAAAATTCAGTGAAGAATTTTGAGCTGAAAATCTATGAGAAGGTAAGCCAGAGAGATGAGACTAATTTTTAATCAGAAATAGACTAGCCTGACAGGAATTTAATCTCAGACTCAAATCACCTTAATCTCTGAACAAATTAAAGTAATACATTTGGAATTGCTAGTTCTCATATAGCCATGAGAATTAAAGGTAAATATTTTCTGTCAGAAAATAGTATTTCTGTCACCTCAAAGTATCTTTATACAATGGCTAGTACTAAATCAAAACTATTCAGGAAGATGAAAGATAAGATAGCATGATTTAAAAATCAAGAGAACCAAGACTTTAGAAACAAATATAGAGAATATCTGCAATGGAGTTAATAGTCATGGACAGTTAAATAAACAGGCTTAAAATATTCAAAATAAAACAGAAAATTATTGCAGAAAAACAAAACACTAAACACTTAACCAAAACAATTTTATATCTGAAAAACAGACAATTTTAACATAAAACTGGGTTTTATATATATATATATATATATATATATATATATATATACATGTAAATGTAAATTCTAGAAATAAAAAATAATCAAGAATTCAATAGATAAGCTTAATAGAAGATTAGATAGAAGAGAAAAAGGTTTACAAGATTGATCATTAGAAAATATTAAAGCCAAGGAAGACAAATAGAAAATTAAAAAGATCATAAGAGGCATGTGAAACGGTGAAACATTAATAGAAAATTGGAGTCCCATGAAAAGGAGGAGAGACAATGGGTTAGAAGCAAGACTTTGAGAAAATCTGAATGAGAATTTTCCAAAACACTTTTAAGACATAATTACTGATACAAGAAATGCTAAAAATATAAAACAATAAATACTAGATAAAAGAAAAAGAAAAACTAGCTATAGAATGTTACAATATTAGGCAACCAAAGACAAAGAGAAAACTCTTGAAAGCAACTAGAAGAAAAATAAATCCATTACCCTCAAAAGAGCAATAATAAAACATGTACCTGGATTTAAAGAAGAAATGACAAGAGTTAAAAGAAAATAACTGACAATTCGAATTTTATAAGAAGCAAAAATATCTACCAGAAATGAAAGTTTGTATTGTGAATAGACCTGCAGTAAAAGATATACTAAAGGGATTTCTTCAGGCAGAAAGAAAATGATCTGATGTGAAACCTGATAATGTAAAAATGATAGAAGATCTCTAAAAAATAAACCTACTGGTAAATCTAAATTAATATTGATAGTTTAAAGCAGGGATCAGAAAATATTTTTCTATAATGGGCCAGATAGTAAATGTTTTACACTTTGCTGGCCATATAGACCCTCTTTTTCATATTTCTCATTTTTGTCATTAATATATATATACATATATAAATATTTTTAGCTCACAGGCCATAGATAAACAGACTGGGGTCTAGACTTATTGAATCCTTGTTTAAATCAAAAACAATAAAATAGTGTAGGATGCAAAATATAAGCAGGATTAAAATATATGAGAAGATATTACAAAATACAGAAAGAAACATGGAGTTCAAGTACTTTAATGTTCTTGTACTTTCTGGTAAGCATTAAAAGTTTTGGTTTAAGGTAGATTTTTAGTAGTCATTGATACATGTTGAAATCCCTAAGACATTAAGGTAATAATAAAAGTATGTATAAGTATTAGGCTAATACAAATTAAATTTGTATGATAAAAAAATACTTGATTAACCCAAAAGGAAAAAAGGGAAAAAAAAAGAATCATCTGTGGTACAAATAGAAAATAAATAGTAAGATGTAGTTAAATACCCAAATATCAGTAATTGTATTAAATATAAATGGACTTAAACTCCAATTAAGTTACAAAAATTATCAGACTATATACATATATATATATATATCTCAGACTATATATATATATATTTACTGTAGATAGCATCATCTTCAAAACACAGAAGATCTTTTCAATAAATGAATAAAATGATCAAGTACATTAAAACTTAGAACTCTTTATTAAATGAAGTGAAAACATGAGTCACTAGTGGGAAACAATACCTATAATACTATATTCAACAAAAAATTTGTAATAATAATACATAAATTATTTACACATAATTATTTATACATTTATTATGTATAAGAAAAAGGCTGACAACCCGCTCAAATTGTGAGAAAAAGACAAATAGGCAATTCACAAAAGAATATATCCAAATGATCAATAACAAAAGGGATTTGGAATTATTAAAAATGAAGGAAAAGTAAATTAAACCATAAGGATATGCCATCCCACACTCATCACAATGACTATAATTTAAAAGGCTGACAGCACTGTAACATACTTTTGGAAGGAGTGCAAACTTGTACAACCATTTTGGGCGTCTGTCTACAAGTATCTATCAACCTCAATAAATGCCTGCCAGATGAAACTGTATTTCTGCTTCTAGGTATCTACCCAACAGAAATACATTTACATCTATTCCAATAGAAGTATACCAGAATTTTTACAGAAATATTTTTTTATGGAAACTCGAACCTAGGATCTTCTCAAATGTCCATCAACAGTAGAAAGGATTAAAAGAAAAGGTCTGTTTCATTCACAAACGTCACAGTATATGAAAGTGAAATGCCTGTACTACAGCTACAAAGAGCACTGTGGATGAATATTGCAAATATTATGAGTCAAAGAAACCAGACATTCACAAGTACATATTGTAACGTTCCATTCATGTAGAGTTCCAAGGCAAGGCAGAAATACTCTGTCATGTTAGAAGTCAGGCAGTGGTTCTCTTTGGCAAAGAGCAGAGGTGGTACTTGGGAAGGGCATGGAGAGGGCACCTACAACACTAGATATATTTTATTTCTTACCCTGGGTGTTGGATACATCTGTTTGTTCATGTCTCGATAATTCATTAGGCAATATACTTAGAATTTGAGCATTTAGTATGTTTTTCTTGAACAATTATTTTTTAATCACCCCAAGCACCATTTTCTGCATCAGAGACAGGGCCAGATGCATTGGGATGCAAAAATCAATACAATAAAACATCTCTTTTGAAGAGCTTAGGTCCTACATACTAGGGCAGACAATTGCTCTAGATTATTCAGTTCCATGATTTTATTTTCCTTTCAAAGCATAAATTTGGTTATGTACAGAACTCAACATAAAAACAAAAGAAAAATTATTTATCTCACTTTACTCCTGCTTAGGTAGGCAGAGCTGAGGAGGACAAAAACTTGGTGACATTAAATGTACAGTTATAGAACTTTATAATCAGGGAAACCAAATATATTTTCAGCTGATTATACTTTTTATCTTTAATATTACAGAGGATAAAATCAATAAGGAAAGGGAAACTCTCTCTTGTCATTGTATCATTAGTTATATCAAATCCTCCATACATGTTTGTAATTAAAGGATGAAGCAGCATCTCCACAACCTCCACAATTTAGTTTGAACTCATGAATGGTAGGGAGGAAGAGGGTGGCTTGCTTTGTGCAGTAAACTCCACTGTACTCAAAATAAAGCCATCATATATATATATATATGTTGAGATATATATATATATATATATACACACACACACACACATACATATATATTTATATATTTCACACCTTATCAGCTATTAAGGCAGTTAAAACCGTATGTTCTGGCACTTTTCACTTACAGTATTATCATTAGGACATGGACCCTAATACAAGCATATATAGAATGAAACCTTTGCCTACTCATTTAAATGAAATGAGACCCAGACAAACTAAATTTCCTGACATAGGTAATATAGCTAGTCAGAGACTGCGTGGAGACAGATTTTAATCACCTGTTTATAATCTTGGGCTTTTCCCCCTCATTCTGCTGAAAGTCATATAGAAAACAAAAACAAAAACAAAAAACAATTGAACAAGGTGAGTAGTGGCATTCAATTACTTCTAAGGCCCTTCATTTCTGTATTAGTAGGAATTCAGCTGACAATGAGCTATGATAGTTTATGATTCATGGGAAGGAAGATACCCTCATATCAGCATCCATATATACATTTAACCTTTGTCTATTAAACTCAAAGTATTCCCATAGTTGTAGTAGGCAATCTAAAGGTGATTAAGTGAACATCCTCCTCCTCTTCTCAGGGGCTTTCAGTGAAGTCACCAGACACAAAAATTTCTGCCACATTCTGAGTTGCTAAGCTCTCTTCTAGCCCCTTCTCTTTCCCTTCCACC
>NW_006780314.1:890494-966454 GCF_000442215.2 Lipotes vexillifer
CCCTTCATTCTCTTTAATTGTGATTATTTTTCTGTTCAATTGCATTGCAATCTCAAGTCCTTAAAGTTTACTTTCTACTGTTTAGAATGAAAAATAGATAGAAAAATAGAATGAAAAAAGCCAGAGTTTGCTTTCTTTTCATGATTGGCTGCTAAGGTAATCATAAAACAGAATGAATGTCCAAGGGAATTGTATATTTTGTTGCACATACAGGATAATTCTCTCAGACATTTTCAAAAGGAAAGCATGTAAAATGTACTGTTTAAAAATCATCCTCTAACTCTTCCCTATCTTTTATATTTCTCTGGATTTTTTCCCCCAAACACTTAAAAACATCTCATTGTCTCCTCTTATAAGATCTAAAGAAATAAAAGTATCTTAAATGTGCTGTTTATGTTTCTACCTGAAAATTTATTATTATTTTTTAATTGATACATGGTTAATATCTGTGTTTCCCTTCACCACCACTATCCCAGCTCAGCAACCCTGTGTATGTGATTGAAACCACCTGCACTGCTGGAGTGAAAGTAACTTGAAGGCAGGGACAATGCAGGTAGTTATCAATCATATACATGGAATTAAATAAGATTTACATCATTTGTAAAGGAAAATGTTGGATTGGTATTTTTCCTGTGGGCACATGGGCCTGAGGGGGTGAAAAAGGCTTTTAAAAAAAAAAATCTTTATTGGAGTATAATTGCTTTACAATAGTGTGTTAGTTTCTGCTGTATCACATAGTGAATCAGCTATACATATACGTATATCTCCTCCCTCTTGTGTCTTCCTCCCACACTCCCTATCCCACCACTCTAGGTGAACACAAAGCACTGAGCTCATCTCCCTGTGCTATGCAGCTGCTTCTCACTAGTTATCTATTTTCTATTTGGTAGTGTACATATGTCCATGCCACTCTTGCCACTCTCTCACTTTGTCCCAGCTTACCCTTCCCCCTCCCCCTGTCCTCAAGTCCATTCTCTAAGTCTGGCAGGACAGGAAAAGGGCTTTTTAAAACAAACAAACAAACAAACTTTATTTTATATTGGAGTATAGCCGATTAACAATGTTGTGATAGTTTCAGGTGCTCAGCAAGAAAAGAGGTTTTCTGATCCCTTTATACACTCTTGTTTCTAGGTCTCCAGAGTTCTCTTCTATACACTCAAAAGAAAGCACTTCCTTGATTCAGAGTACTGGTTTCTGCCAATAGCAGGAAGTGCCTTTGAAGGAGATACTAGAGTCCAGTCATTTGCTGGATTTTATTCCAGGCTCTCCCAGGAATAATCTGCTGTTGGAAATCCAAATAACAACTTTGATTTGCAGTGTTCTCACCTGTTGAATGGTATGAATATCACTATATTCTATGATAATAGACTAACTATGAAGATTCATGTGAATTAGAATGAGGATATTTTGAAACACATAAAGGATATGCAAATTTAAAATTGTATCATAGCCATTGTAATCATTAACATTGCCATTAAGGTGCTAGTAGCAGCAGCAAGTGATGCCCAACTATAAAACAATAGAATGGAACTTAAGCAAAATCAGGCTTGGCAAGGAATGCTTCTTCAGGATTAGTGCAGCTCTGAAGCCTCTAGGCAGGAGGGAACAGAGTTCAGCATTCTCAGTTAAACACAGTACCTTAAAAACTCCTTCAGGTGCTGTGTTGATCATATGTGGAGCTGGACCTGTGCTGGCCAGAGTGTAGCTTACATCTCTGAACAATGCCAATAGGAGCCTGTCTCCTGGCTGATCATCCCAGGAGGAGAAAGGCAAGAGAAATTCACTTCTCACTCTCCTGGGTAGGGGAAAGTAGAGGTCTTCATTCCTATTTTCCAGGTCATATATGAATCTGCCTTTTGGATTTGTATTTCAATGATTATTATTTTTTTCTATCCGACAAGCTATAATCAGATGGCTTTAAGTTTAGTTTTTTGGTCATCAAATGTTGACAGTGGCTCCCTGAACATAGTTAATTCTTCCAAACTAGTTATCAAATGATCATTCTTGGCCATGAAGTGCTCTATTAGGGGGCAGGCATTGGAGGTCTCAATTCTGACCCAAATTCAGGTTATCTGAAAGTTTTCATATGAGTTTCAGAAGCAATAATTAGGTAGCAAACAGTGAAGTTTCTTCCTGAGACATTTTATTCTCATGATAATTTTGCTATATGTTTTAGAAGGAAGAAAACACCAGTAAGCATAAGGATGAAGAACCCAAGACTCCTGGGTAATGACTGATGGAGTCCCAGTCCTGAATGCCATATTTATGGACATTTTGGTATAATCAGCCACTAGAGAGCGGCTCTGTTCCAAAATTTTGTATTCTTTAACAAGAGCACCTTTCCAAGTTATCTTAGAATCTAATCTGATAACCAGAATATTGCTTCATCAGCAAAAAATAGAGCAAATAGAATACGATGACTTGTAGAAATATTTCTGTTTCTTGAGTTGTGCTAAATAAGTTCTTATTATTAAATTAACTGTGTTTTCAATAATCAAAACTTATTTTCCCTTTCAAGGCCAGGTAAGACACAAAAACATTGATTACAATTTTCATCAATCTGACCCCAGTTAGCTCGATTGGACTCTGGAGAGAGCTTATTCTCATGTCCTCAAAAAATATCATTTAAAATACTATTTCTTAAGGTAAACACTTATGTTGTTTCTAGATATGACTGTATTCACTCATTTTTTGGTATATATGTATATATTTTGGAGTAAAATTGCTTTACAACGTTGTGTTAGTTTCTGCTGTACAATGAAGTGAATCAGCTATATGTATACCTATATCTCCTCCCTCTTGGATCTCCCTTCCACCTCCCCATCCCAGCCATCTAGGTAGTCAAAGAGCACAGAGCTGAACTCCATGTGCTATAGAGCAGGTTCCCACTTCCTATCTATTTTACACATGGTAGTGTATTTATGTCAAACCTAATCTCCCAATTAGTTCCACCCTCCTCTTCCCCTGTGTCCACATGTCCATTCTCTATGCCTATGTCTCTATCCCTGCCCTACAAATAGGTTCATCTGTACCATTTTTCTAGATCCCACATATATGCATTAATATACGATATTTGTTTTTCTCTTTCTGGCTTACTTCACTCTGTATGGCAGACTGTAGGTCCATCCACATCCCTACAAATGACCTAATTTCATTCCTTTCTATGGCTGAGTAATATTCCATTGTATATATATACCACATCTTCTTTATCCATTCATCTATCATTGGACTTTTAGGTTGTTTCCATAACCTGGCTATTGGATATAGTGCTACAATTAACACTGCAGTACATGAGTCCTTTTGAATTATCGTTTTCTCAGGGTATATGTCAAGTAGTGGGATTGCTGGGTCATATGGTAGTTATATTTTTAATTTTATAAGGAACCTTGATACTGTTCTCCATAGTGGCTGTATCAATTTACATTCCCACCAACAGTGCAAAAGTGTTCCCTTTTCTCCACACCCTCTCCAGCATTTATTATTTGTAGATTTTTTGATGATGACCATTCTGACTGGTGTGAGGTGATACCTCATTGTAGTTTTTATTCGCATTTTTCTAATAAGTGACGTTGAGCAGCTTTTCATGTGCCTCTTGGCCATCTGTATGTCTTCTTTGGTGAAATGTTTATTTAGGTCTGCTGCCCATTTTTTAATTGGGTTGTTTGTTTTTTTGATATTGAGCTGAATGAGCTCCTTGTATATTTTGGAGATTAATCCTTTGTCAGTTGCTTCAGTTGCAAATATTTTCTCCCATTCTGAGGGTTGTCTTTTTGTCTTATTTATGGTTTCCTTTGCCGTGCAAAAGTTTTTAAGTTTCATTAGGTCCCATTTGTTTTTTTTTGTTTTTTTTTTTTTTTTTTTTTTTCTTGCGTTATGCGGGCCTCTCACTGTTGTGGCCTCTCCCATTTGCGGAGCACAGGCTCCGGACGCGCAGGCTCAGCGGCCATGGCTCACGGGCCCAGCCGCTCCGCGGCATGTGGGATCCTCCCGAAACGGGGCACGAACCCGCGTCTCCTGCATCGGCAGGCGGACTCTCAAGCACTGCGCCACCAGGGAAGCCCTATTTGTGTTTTTATTTCCATTACTCTAGGAGATGGATCAAGAAAGATCTTGCTGTGGTTTATGTCAAAGAGTGTTGTTCCTATGTTTTGCTCTAAGAGTTTTATAGTGTCTGGTCTTACATTTAGGTCTTTAATCCATTTGGAGTTTATTTTTGTGTATGGTGTTATGTAGTGTTCTAACTTCATTTGACTCATTTCAACTTCAGACAGTTCTCCTTTTCTCTGATTTTGTATTTACTTTCTCATGGTGGAATGCATTTCTAAGATCTCTGACTCCCTATATATCAAATAAACATGTATGCAAAACAAACAGAAAAAAAAGGTCTACTCTATTTTACTACTGAAGAATTCATAGATGTTCATTTTTCCCCTAATAGAAGGTTAGCTATTTTTTGATGGACCTTCTTCCTCTAAGGCTGAGCCATTATTCTATCATCTTCTATAATGAGAGCTACTGAGGTGAATTTAATTCTATTGAAATGACAGAATATGATGAACCTAAAAGTCCCCGAATGAATACATATGGTATTCCACAAGGAGATTCTATTCTTCTATTGAACAAAATATGTAGGCTTTCAACATACTTTGGCTCAGAATTCACTTTTGTCTCAGAGTTTTGTCTCATATATGGAAGGACTAGTCCTTTTTGTCTAACATCTGAAGAAATAAAACAGTGATGTCAAAAGGGAAGAAGAAATATTGGAAAATGAGGGAGAAAAATGTCTCAAGGAGATTGTTTAATTTTTACCAGTAACAATAATTCTTTTCAAAATTACTGAGCTAAATGCCTTATTTAAATAAAATTTCTTTCTTGAAAAAAGCTCTTGATTCTTAAAGGAAGCATGATGTATAACATTATTGGTGGAAAAATACACTGATTTGGAGGGAATTATCAATACAATTTAAAAAGAAATCCCTCTATTTGAGGTATAAAAAAGGAATAAAGATAATTCAAAAATAATATAATTTACTATTGTGATATATTTCTGAATCCCTCATCTCAAATTTGTAATAACTTAAGTTTTTCATATGACACCCCAAAGGGGTATGGCAGTTACTCTTAAGTTTTAAATTGAAGTGGTCCAATAAAATTTTCAATCCATAATAATAGGAACTGCAAACCAATCATCTCTCCATTTCTTCATGTGCCTATCACAGCACCTGGCACATATTAGTTATTATTAAATGACTTTAAATTGAATCCATATTAACAGACTGGTTGAACTTAATTGAAAAGTTTTCTAATTGTAAGAATATCTTAATACAGAGTCAAAAACTCACCATGACAGGAAAACTGAAGTCAATTTCTTGATATGACACATTTTCAGGTCAAATTTGTATACATTTGAAAACAATTTTGATTCCCAATGAAGGGAAGACTATCATCAATTATTTCTTAGTAAAATTAAAATCCAAATTATCCAAAGCAGTTGTTTAGGTATGTGAAACAATCTTCTCTGTACTGAAAAGCTTCATAGATCTTTGTTTATTTTTTGTTTTCTTTTAACCATGTTTTCTGAAGCATGTCTTCTACTTCAAGAAGGCAAACATAATTTATCATTATGGAAATTCTTTCTCTTGAAATCCTCTCTAATATCCAACTCACATTTTTTTTGGATATCATGTTGAATAGATAATCAAGATTATAAACAGAAAATTTGTTCTTAGAAGGAAATATGTTATCTCTGAAGAATATCTTTTAGTTTTCCTTGGGTATTTGGATTTTGTGATATCTATTTTGTTGAACATGAACATTTAAGCCTATCTTATTCTTAGGCTGATTACCTTCAAAATCAAGGTGACTTGAAAAAATAATTATTCAGCTTGAGTTTAGATTGTACAAAGTAATCCATAGAATTAGATTCATATTCATCCTCTTCTGTTCCTCTCCCTCCATACTCCCCTCCTCCCCCTTCCTTCTTCTTTCCCTCTCCCTCTTCTCACCCTTTCTCTCTCTTCCTTTCTTCTTCCTTTTTTTTTTTAATTTTTTATTATGTGAATACAACTCAAATTTGAGGCTCCTGCCTTTGACTTCACATGTGTAGAAAGAGCTAAGATTCATTTATAAAATCCTAAGTTAACATACTAGCTTTTTACGTAGGTGGTCTGGGCAAGGCAGATAATTTAATTACCTTTAGAGTAGAAACAAACATTCTCATTGCCCCAACAAACATCCAAAATATTTCTTCACTTAGTTTATATCTAAGATCTTAAACAGTGTAGTAAGCTCCCAAATATCACTCTCTGACTGCACTGTGATCTTATCTCAGATCTCTTTCACCACTGCTCCTACTCCTTGCACTGTAATCATTTGTCTCTTGGGCCCTCTTTTGCTTCCTGTTACTGTCCCTCAAACTCATCTGCGCACTCAGGCCCCAAGGGTCCGTGAGCTTGTGCACACTCACAACTACATCCACAGCTTCTTCTGCCTCTAACTCCATCTCCATCCAGCCTTGGTACCAGAGTCCATTATTTTGATTATTTTCTTGCCAACCACCTCCATGCACTTGACCACTCATCTTTCCATCACACCAACTTTGTAAAACCTATCCCTAATTGACACATTTTTTTCCTGATTTTTTTTCTTAGGGCTTTAGAACTCCTGAAGGAAAACATACACCTGTTAGGATTGATGTCATTATAAATTCAATATCTGCAACCTAAGCTAGACGCACTAAGTTTCAGATTTGGTAAAGCTCTTCAAGTGATTTTTCTCTCACCCTGCTACTTCCTCTTCCTTTTCTCCTTTTTAAAGAATTATAGATTTTATTACCTATGTTTAAAATGGAAACTCTGGGTGTTAAAAATGAACAAACTTGCCTGTGAGCTTTTTATATTTAATCAGAAAAAAATGTTTGACCTTCTTTTCTACATTGTTCTGTTGTGCTTTATCCAAATGTATTTTAAGAGTCAACTGCCATCCAGCAAATTCTCTTCCCCAAAATTTCACTTGGGAAGACCCAAGTCTTGAAGAATTGTATCATGGAACAGTTTTTTCTTTTTCTTTTTTTTCTTTCTATGAGACTTGCATATCAGGTAGAATTCTTTACTGAATGATACTTAACTCTTCTTCAATTCATGTACTAGCTGGACCACTGACCACTACCAACTTTAACTTTCTTGGCTGCTGAGATATTTAGCTCTCTTAGGCTGAACCTTGGAATTTACTTCCAAGTCCAGGAGAATCTGAGAAATTCTAGACTCAACTCATTTGGCTTTTGATGAAGCTTCAAAATCATTGGATTTGAGTTAAATGTTAACTCTTCTGGCTGAGCACTCAGGAAAGAAGCTAAAGTCTTAAGAAAACTCTATGTACCTCACTGATAGAGAGAGGGAAGTGTTGTTCCAGAAATTTTAATGTATTGCCACCTTCAAGCAACATTGCTCTGGTAGGTTGGACTCCTCATTCCTTTTCCCAGCAATTTCTTGCTGATAATCATCTTCAGCCCCTTCAATTTGCAAAACTTTTTTCTGGAATCCATGCTTTTGTGCTTGCTATGTCTTCCCCTGAACTGTTCTTTTCCATTTCCTCTCCTCTGAGCCTTTCCTCTCAGCTAGTATTGCTTTTATGTATATTAACAAGCTCTTCATTCTCTGAACTTACATTTTCATTTCATATTCATTAGGTAATTTATCTAAATTTAATATGTTTTATGTTTAAATACCTTTTGTTGATCATTCTCTCATGCTTCTCTGAAAATAGTAAGTAAATAAATAAATAGCATTTTAATTTTTTGTTTTGTTTTGTTTTTTTGTTTTTGTTTTTAATTATATGATTATAGGTTCTAAGTATCAAAATTATTTTTCTGGATTGAGTTATCATTACAATTTTCCATAGTATACAATTGGCCAAAATGGTGTAATCACTGTGTTACATTTTGATAAATAATTATTTCACATATAAAAGTAAAATTTGTTAGAACTAATCTCTTAATGACATAAAGGGCTCATTTATAACTTCTTAAATTAATGTATCTAGTTATGAATATTATTTCTAGAATGAGGCAGAATTCACCAATTCTTTCTAGTTTTAGTTTTTAAAGACTAAGCATGATGGACATTGTTCAGTAAATATATAGATGGGTTCTTTGACTTCCTCTTGAAATACAGGCAAGAAAGAAAGAAATCACGTAGTGATTTAGCATTAAAATTTGTTTTTAATATTCTATATGATATTGATTCAATTAGTTGTCCTTCAATGTTGTTGAAAGCAAAACATTAGAAACACCTGATTTGTAAGAGGATTTTTTTTTTAGTTACCAGAGTGATTCACTTTCTCAGCCCTAAAAATCACCACTTTGAATTGTTCCTTTTCTTGATGTCAGGATGTAGGTTCTGATAACTGAAGGTGATAAACCATAGCAACCTTTTCTTTTTCAAAGATAGAGAATGACCATTGTGAGAGGGTAGGCAGGAAAGGAAAACCTGGGAGGAAGATCAGTGTCAGGACAGATGACACCTGACCTGCTGAGGTTCTCGAAGTTAATGTCTCAAACACTCCCCAAACCTTCATACCTTTAGGGAAAATATCATCCCTGAGAATTCTGGTAGAGAGACATATAATCTGGTCTGCCTCCATAATTCCTTTTATGCTCTCATGTTTGTGTCTTCACTAAAAGGTACATTCCTTAAGGGCAGAGTGTGTGTTTTTACCTACCTCCTATTTGCAGAGCAGGGTGCATAGGAAGTATTCAACTAATGTTTTTAGAATTAATGTAATAAAGGAGTGAATACAAAAATTACCAAGAAATTAACCCATTTGGGTTACTTCCTGCTTTGTGACTGCCTTAAGTAAAAAATCCTTCTGGGTAAAAGAACTTATGAATTACCTACATTCATTATAAATTAGCTACTACTTCATTTCCTTCCACAGCAAATGAAACTTAAACATAAAGAAGAAGGACAAGAGGACCCAGTATAGAGAAAAAGTACAAAGAGGGAGATGAAAGACAAATAATGCAGAGTTTATAATTGGGGCTAAAACACACCCTGTAGTTGGGGGAAAGTGAAATGGGCAAAGGCTTACTAGAATCCTAGGGTAATGGAATCAAGAGAAACAGAGAAAACCTTGAATTCAGTATTTTTTGAGGTGCAGCAGAAAGATAGGGAATTCCAATTAAAAGGTAAAAAGTAATACTTATGCACAAATTGAAGGCAGCTTCATATCTGAAACTGCAAATTCACTGTAATAAAATCCATACCTTTCCCTGCCAGAGTTTATTTTTTTCAAGGTGAGTTTATTATCTTATAGCTCCAAGGATGATCTCTTGGGCTGATAAGGTCTTGTTTGGATTTCCATTGCAGTAGAGTCAAGTAGAGGACCTTGTAAAATTAACGTTCCTCTGCTGCTCTGAAGATAAGTTCTTGGCTGACCCCAAAAGTGCAAAGCTAACTGTCAAGTTCACCTTTCCATATCCCCTTGTTGAAGGAAGGCTAAGATGGTGAATAATTCATCTGGCAGTGGTAAGCAATGTGGCCTTGCTGGTAAGGGCTTTTTGATGCTATCATCATCCTTTCTCTGTGTGGAAACATATCAAGGGGTTTTACTTTATGTCTTGTCCACTTAGGAAGCAAAGAATAGAAACTAATGAAGGTCAAAGTTCAAAAGTTCAATTGGAATAATTGAGGTCATTTTTAAAAGTCTGATATTGTTACATTCAGGGTATTGATTATATCCAAAATGCCAGTTTCTCAGTATGCAATTTATTTCTATCATTTAATGAGGCAGTTAAAATATTATGATTTATTGTGAACCAGGGGAACACACAATCCATAATTCTGTCAGTGTACTGAAATGTTGAAATTTCAGTTGCCCAAATTTCTTCAATCCCCCTTTATAGGAGTCTCTTCTTTTTCTTTCAAGAATATATGAATATATGTGCCCTTATACTCATCACTAAGAAGATTTCAGTAATTTATCAGAAACTTAAAAACCATAACTAATCAGAAACATTGACCCTGAGCATAGGGCTTGATCAACTTCCCCAGGCAGTATATTTGAACTAAGGGAAGTCAGGGAAGAGTAGATAAACCCAAGGGAGTGAGTCTGGTTATCAACATAGTAAATCTAGGAGAGTTTAGAATCCTAAATTTAGGACTAGCTTGATAATAAAGGGTTACTATTTCAAAGAAAATTTACATTTGATAGGAATCAAAGTCATAAGTTAAACTAAGAAGATGATTCTGATATTTAAATTTCTGCATCTAAACAGGAACATTATTTGTGTTTCAGAGCATTTTATAGTATACATAAAAATAACCAATACATTTTGCTGTCAATTCATAAAGGTGGCCTTCCTGGCAGCATTCATTCATTCATACAACAGATGTTTCTTTTGAACCCAGTATGTGCGAAGCACGATGCAGATACCATGGGAATAGACATAAATAAGACATGTTTCCCATCCACAGGCCAGGGAGATAAGCAAGCAACTGAAATTTAAAAACATTGTGCTGTAACACAAAGATAATTGAGAAATACTGGGACATTTATACCAGTCTGGATATGGCAGGGAAGGTTTTACTAAAGATGTTGCATGTAAGTTTGTGTTGGTGGTAATAGGTAGGTAGGATTGTATCCCAAATTAAAAAAAATAATCAGGTTTTAAGACAGTGATCAGGAATATATTATAAGAAATACATGTGTTTCACCTTTGTCAAAATGTCAAGTGAAAATAAATGGCCATAGGCTGGGCTAGTCAGGTCGGTGGAGTAATGATTTTATGCTGTGCACAGAATTGCATTTTATTCTGTAGGTGATGGGAAACTATGAGAACAATGAGCAGAACTGTGGCCCAGTCACTCACTCCATCCTTTTCAGGCGACCCTTGCTCTATCTCCAGGTACTTCCATTCTATGTACAGGGTCTGCCTTCCTTTAGCATTTCTGTGTCCTTTCTGGGCTCACCTCAAATTTTATTAAACAAGCCATATGTATGGGATATATACTAATTTATTTACTTTGTTTTTGGATAAGCCCAGCAGTAGGATGGGATGGAACACGTGATTTCCTGAGTCCATGGCAGAACTTTATGGATATAAAAATAATTCCTAAGGATATATAAGAAATGGAGCATAATCTTTCTTTCTTTTTTAAGTAAGAAAAAATGGAGAATGGACATACACTGAAATTTAAGCCTAGATATTTCACAGCTTTTTAAATTTTATTTTATTGAAGTATAGTTGATTTACAATGTTGTGTTAATTTCTGTTGTACAGCAAATTAATTCATATATATATATATTCATTTTCATATTCTTTCCCATTATGTTCTATCACAGGATATTAAATATAGTTCCCTGTGCTATACAGTAAGATCTTGGGACATTGTTGTTCATCTATTCTATATATAATAGTTTGAATCTGTTAATCCCAAACTTTTTTTTTTTTTTTTTTGGCCTTCTGGTTTGTGGGATCTTAGTTCCTCAATCAGGGCTTGAATCTGCACCCTTGACAGTGAAAGCACAGAATCCTAACCACTGGACCGCCAGGGAATTCCCTGTTCTCTGTATCTGTTTCACAGTCTTGAAGAGCATAATTACACCCAGTAACTTTTCCTTTTGTTGTGTTATTCCTTGAATTAGAGACTCTCTCCCACTTAAAAGGTTGTAATCAAATTTTAGAAAGATTTAGAAATATTCACCAAGTTTCTTAGCAGATAAATTACCATTATGCTATCTGAATGCATACAGTTCTCTTGAAAACATATTTGCCTACTTCCTGGCTTATACTTGAAAGTCTTTCCTGTCTACATGTGCTCATCTTTGAACATTTTTATCTTTTGACACTCATAAGTACCACTCATCTAGACTTCTTCCTGGTCTTAATTTTCCCCATCTTTTCCCTGCCATTCTCTCATTATCGTTTTCGTCCACTGCTGAGACTCTTTTATTGACTCCATAGCTGTAAATCCTTATTTCCCTAAAACTGAACTAGAATTGGTCATTTCAGAGGTATAAGGGACTAATTTAAATTTTAAGGTATCTAGAAATATTCCAATAATTATAAAGCTTTTAAAAAGTAGTTTAGAAAACTATTTAGGGCTCTCTGACAGGAATGCTTGTAGCAGTAAGAACAAGCTATAGAAAAACACAGCTGAAATTGACTTAAACAATAAGAGTGATTTATTGTCCCACATACCTGGGAAGGCCAGAGGTAAGGCTGACTTCAGAATTTGTTTGATTCAGTAGTTCACAGATACCAAGGAGCCAGTTTCTTCTGGTCTTTTTCTCTGTCTTCTATAAAGTAAGGTTCATTTTCATAATGGTAGATTGGCTGTAGCAGTTTCAGACTTCATAATTCCACACCAAACTATCTAACAGAGAGACTTACTGGCTTTGGAACACATTGGGCTTTTAGCTAGAGACATACATCTTGACTCGTCTGTGTACTTGAGTCCAGGGATCTTTGTCTCCTAAGCAAAATGTTTCAAAGCCCTGCCCATCTCTGAGGCCCTGACTTTAAAAGTGTCTGTATCTATCATGGCCTCTGCCTTTAAGTGATTCACAACAACAGATTCTGGTGGAGAGAGACTGATAATTTGCTCTTGTCTTTAGGCTGCATCTTCATCAGGAGTTCAGCTGTCTTATTTGTCATCATAGAGTATCTACAGGAGATGCTTGAAAAGACCTATGTGCTAAGTTTGTGATGCTATATTATGTTATGCCATTTACAGCCTAATTTGTCTTATGCAAATCTAGCTGGGACAAGGAAATTTGGATTTTCTAGTCCTTTCAGATTCCAGGTGTCTAGACTTTGATCCATTTGGTTCTGTCTGCTGGCAGAGAAGCTTGCTGATCACCTATTCACCACCCTAAATAGTACAAAATGGCAGAACACGAGATACCAGAAAGAGTGGACAGATGAGATTAATAACAGTTATTAGCTGAAGTTTATTAGTGGCCTGCAGTGCCACACAGGGGTTGCAACTATGAGCAGAGTGATTTGGAATGGATTATGGGAGGCAGGCATTGTAGTAACAAGAGGGTTAGTTGCCCCTTGGTTCTGAGGCATGATGTGATTTGCTTCACTGAATAATTTTGAGGGTTGGCAAGGAGGCGAAACCCATTGGGTTGAGGACTGGGTAGGGTACAGATGGCCCAGGTAATAGAGGAACTAGCTTGGTGGGGAGATTTTTCCACTGAGTTGAGGGCATCCCTGACTAGAGTAGGGAAACTCACATTTAGGCCTTTGGTCTCCTGTGAAGATCAAACATATGAAGGTAGAATTTGAAATTTAAGATCTTATAATTCAAGAGGTTCTCTGATAACAATAACGTATTTTCTTTTTTTTTTTTCTTTAACATCTTTATTGGAGTATAATTGCTTTACAATGGTGTGTTAGTTTCTGTTGTACCACAAAGTGAATCAGCGATACATATACATATATTCCCCATATCCTCTCCCTCCTGCATCTCCCTCCCACCCTCCCTAGCCCACCACTCTAGTGGGACACAAAGCACCAAGCTGATCTCCTTGTGCTATGTGGCTGCTTCACATTACTATCTTTTTACATTTGGTAGTGTAAATATGTCCATGTCATTCTCTCACTTCATCTCAGCTTACCCTTCCACCTCCCCATGTCCTCAACTCCATTTTCTACCTCTGCATCTTTATTCCTTTCCTGCCCCTAGGTTCTTCAGAACTTTTTTTTTATAGATTCCAAATATATGTGTTAGCATACCATATTTGATTTTCTTTCTGACTTACTTCGCTCTGTATGATAGTCTCTGTCAATCCACGTCTCTACAAATGACCCAATTTTGTTTATTTTCATGGCTGAGTAATATTCCATTGTATATATGTACCACATCTTTGTTATCCATTCATCTGTCGATGGACACTTAGGTTGTTTTCATGTCCTGGCTATTGTAAATAGGGCTGCAATTAACATTGTGGTACATGACCCTTTTGGATATATGGTTTTCTCAGGATATGTGCCCAGTAGTGGGATTGCTGGGTCATATGGTATTTCTATTATTAGTTTTTTAAGGAACCTCCATACTGCTCTCCATAGTGGCTGTATCAACTTACATTCCCACCAATAGTGCAAGAGAGTTCCCTTTTCTCCACACCCTCTCCAGCATTTATTGTTTGTAGATTTTTTTATAATGGCCATTCTGACTGCTCTGAGGTGATCCCTAATTGTAGTTTTGATTTGCATTTCTCTAATGATTAGTGATGTTGATCATTCTTTCATGTGTTTGCTGGCCATCTGTATGTCTTCTTTGGTGAAAAGTCTATTTAGGTCTTCTGTGCATTTTTGGATTGGGTTCTTTGTTTCTTTGATATTGAGATGCATGAGCTCCTTGTATAATTTGGAGATAAAACCTTTGTCAGTTGCTTTGTTTGCAAATATTTTCTCCCATTCTGAGGGTTGTCTTTTCATCTTGTTTATAGTTTCCTTTGCTGTGCAAAAGTTTTTAAGTTTCATTAGGTCCCATTTGTTTATTTTTGTTTTTATTTCCATTTATCTAGGATATGGGTCAAAAAGGATCTTGCTGTGATATATGTCATAGAGTGCTCTGCCTATATTTTCCTCTAAGAGTTTGATAGAGTCTAGCCTTACATTTAGGTCTTTAATCCATTTTGAGTTTATTTTTATGTATGGTGTTAGGGAGTGTTCTAATTTCATTCTTTTATATGTAGCTGTCCAGTTTTTCCAGCACCACTTATTGAATAAGCTGTCTTTTCTCCATTGTATATTCTTGCCTCTTTTATCAAACACAAGGCCACCATGTATATGTGGGTTTATGTTTGGGCTTTCTATACTGTTACATTGATCTGTATTTCTGTTTTTGTGCCAGTACCATAATGTCTTGATTACTGTACCTTTGTAGTATAGTCTGAAGTCTGGGAACCTGATTCCTCCACCTCCATTTTTCTTTCTCAAGATTGCTTTGGCTATTCAGGGTCTTTTGTGTTTCCATACAAATTGTGATTTTTTGTTCTAGTTCTGTGAAAAATGCCATTGGCAGTTTGACAGGGATTGTATTGGATCTGTAGATTGTTTTGGATAGTATAGTCATTTTCAATGTTGATTCTTCCAATCCAAGAACATCGTATATCTCTCCGTCTGTTTTATCATCTTTAATTTCTTTCATCAGTGTCTTACAGTTTTCTGCATACAGGTCTTTTGTCTCCTTAGGTAGCTTTATTCCTAGCTATTTTATTTTTTTTGTTGCAATGGTAAATGCGATTGTTACCTTAATTTATCTTTGAGGTTTTTCATCATTAGTGTATACATATGCAAGAGATTTCTGTGCATTAATTTTGTATCCTGCTACTTTACCAAATTCATTGATTAGTCCTAGTAGTTTTTTGATAGCATCTTTAGGATTCTCTATGTATAGTATCATGTCATCTGCAAACAGTGACAGTTTTACTACTTTTCCACCTTGTATTCCTTTTGTTTCTTTTCCTTCTCTGATTGCTGTGGCTAAAACTTCCAAAACTATCTTGAATAATAGTGGTGTGAGTGGGCAAATTTGTCTTGTTCCTGATCTTAGAGGAAATGGTTTCAGTTTTTCACCATTGAGAATGATGTTGGCTCTGGATTAGTCATATATGGACTTTATTATGTTGAGTTAAGTTCTCTCAAAGCCTACTTTCTGGGGGGGTGGGCGGGTTAATCATAACTAGGTGTTGAATTTTGTCAAAAGATTTTTCTGCATCTATTAAAATTATCATATGTTTTTAATCCTTCATTTTTTTAATATGGTGTATCGCATTGCTTGATTTGCATATATTGAAGAATCCTTGCATTCCTGGGATAAGCCTTACTTGATCATGGTGTATGATCCTTTTAATATGCTGTTGGATTCTGTTTGCTAGTATTTTGTTGAGGATTTTTTTATCTATGTTCATCAGTGATATTTGTCTGAAGTTTTCTTTTTTTGTGACATCATTGCCTGGTTTTGGTATCAGGGTGATTGTGGCCTCATAGAATGAGTTTGGGAGTGTTTCACCCTCTGCTATATTTTCGAGGAGTTTGAGAAGAATAGGTGTCAGCTCTTCTCTAAATGTTTGATAGAATTTGCCTGTGAAGCCATCTGGTCCTGGGCTTTTGTTTGTTGTAAGATTTTTCATCATAGTTTTAATTTCAGTGTGTGTGATTGGCCTCTTTATATTTTCTCTTTCTTCCTGGTTCAGTCTGGGAAGGTTGTGCTTTTCTAAGAATTTGTCCATTTCTTCCAGGTTGTCTATTTTATTGCATAGAGTTGCTTGTAGTAATCTCTCATGAGCCTTTGTATTTCTGCAGTGTCAGTTGTTACTTCTCCTTTTTCATTTCCAATTCTATTGGTCTGAGTCTTCTCTCTTTTTTTCTTCATGAGTCTGGCTAATGGTTTATCAATTTTGTTTATCTTCTCAAAGAACCAGCTTATAGTTTTATTGATTTTTGCTATTGTTTCCTTCATTTCTTTTTCATTTATTTCTGATCTGATCTTTATGATTTCTTTCCTTCTGCTAACTTTGGGGATTTTTTGTTCTTCTTTCTCTAATTGCTTTAGGTGTAAGGTTAGGTTGTTTATTTGAGATTGTTCTTTTTCTTGAGGTAGCATTGTATTGCTATAAACTTCCCTGTTAGAACTACTTTTGCAGCATCCCATAGTTTTTTCTCCCTTTTATTGTCATTTGTTTCTAGGTATTAATTTATTTCCTGTTTGATTTATTCAGTGATCCTTTGGTTATTTATTAGTGTATTGTTTAGCTTCCATGTGTTTGTATTTTTTACAGGTTTTTTCCTGTAACTGATATTTAGTCTCATAGTGTTGTGGTCAGAAAAGATACTTCATATGGTTTCAATTTTTTTTTTTTAATTTATCAAGGCTTGATTTGTGACCCAAAATATGATCTATCCTTGATAATGTTCCATGAGCACTTGAGAAGAAAGTGTATTTTGTTGTTTTATGGAATGTTCTATAAATATCAATTAAATCCATCTATCTAATGTGTCATTCAAAGCTTGTGTCTCCTTATTTATTTCCATTTGGGATGATCTGTTCATTGGTGAAATTGGGTTGTTAAAGTCCCCTACTATTGTTATGTTACTGTCAATTTCCCCTTTTATGGATTTTAGTATTTGCCTTATGTATTGAGGTGGTCCTATGTTGGGTTCATAAATATTTACAACTGTTATATCCTTTTCTTGGATTGATCCCTTGATCATATGTAGTGTATTTCTTTGTCTCTTGTAATAGTCTTTTTTATTAAGTCTTTTTTTTATTTCTGATATGAGAATTGCTACTCCAGCTTTCTTTTGATATCCATTTGCATGGAATATCTATTTAGATCCCCTCACTTCAGTCTGTATGTTTCTGTATGTGAAGTGTGTCACCTGTAGACAGCATATATATGGGTTTTGTTTTTGCATCCTTTCAGCCAGTCTATCTTTTGTTTGGAACATTTAATGCATTTACATTTAAGGTAATTATCAACATGTATGTTCCTATTACCATTTTCTTAACTGCTTTGGGTTTGTTATTGTATATCATTTCCCTGTCTGGTGTTTCCTGCCTAGAGAAGTTCCTTTAACATTTTTTGTAAAGCTGGTTTGGTGGTGCTGAATTATGTTAGGTTTTCCTTGTCTCTAAATGTTGTAATTTCTCTGTCAAATCTGAATGAGATCCTTGCTGGGTAGAGTAACCTTGGTTGAAGGTTTTTCCCTTTCATCACTTTAAATATGTCCTGTCACTCCCTTCTGGCTTGCAGAGTTTCTGCTGAAATATCAGCTGTTAACATTATGGGGATTCCCTTGTATGTTATTTGTTGTTTTTCCCATGCTTTTAATGTTTTTTCTTTGTATTTAATTTTTGATAGTTCAATTAATATGTGTCTTGGAGTGTTTCTCCTTGGATTTATTCTTTTTGGGGCTCACTGTTCTTCCTGGACTTGATTGACTACTTCCTTTGTCATATTTGGGAAGTTTTTAACTAAAATTTCTTCAAATATTTTCTCAGCCCCTTTCTTTTTCTCTTCTTCTTTTGTGACCCCTATAATTCGAATGTTGGTGTGTTTAATATTGTCTCAGAGATCTCTGAAACTGTCCTCATTTCTCTTCATTCTTTTTTCTTTATTTTGCTCTGTGGTAGTTATTTCCACTATTTTGTCTCCCAGGTCACTTATCCGTTCTTCTGCCTCAGTTATTCTGCTATTGATTCCTTCTAGAGAAATTTTTAATTTATTTATTGTGTTGGTCATCATGGATTTTTTGCTCTTTATTTCTTTTTAGTTCTTGTTAAACGTTTCTTGTATTTTCTCCATTCTATTTCCAAGATTTTGGATCATGTTTACTATCATTACTCAATTATTTTTCAGGTAGGTGCCTATTTCCTTTTCATTTGTTTGGTCTGGTGTGTTTTTACCTTGCTGTTTCATTTGCTGTGTATTTATCTGTCTTCTCATTTTGCTTAACTTATTGTGTTGGGGGGGTCTCCTTTTTTCAGGGTGCTGGTTCATAGTTCCCGTTGTTTTTGATGTCTGCCCCCAGTGGGTAAGGTTGCTTCAGTGGGTTGTGTAGATATTTTGGTGGAGGGGACTGGTGCTTGTGTTCTGGTGGATGAGGCTGGATCTTGTTTTACTGGTTGGCAGGACCACATTTGATGTTGTGTTTTGCGGTGTCTGTGAATTTATTATGATTTTAGGCAACCTCTTTGCAAATGGGTGGGGTTCTGTTCCTGTCTTGCTAGTTGTTTGGCAATGGGGCCTACAGCACTGGAGTTTGCTGGCTGTTGAGTGAATCTGGGTCTTAGTGTTGAGACAGAGATCTCTGGGAGAACCCTCATCCATTGATATTACATGGGTCTGGAACTCCTCTGATGGACAATTGTCCTGAACTCGGCTCTCCCACCTCAGAAGCTCAGGCCTGATGCCTCCCTGGAACACCACGATCCTGTCAGCCACATGGCTCAAAAGAAAAAGGAGAAAAAGAAAAAAAAAGGAAAGATAAAGAAATAGTAAAATAAAATGAAATAAAAGTTATTAAAATAAAGAAAATTATTAAAATAAAACAATACAAAAGTAATTTAAAAATAAAGAAAGAAGAGCACAACCAAACCAATAAACAAATCTATCAAAGATAACAAACACTAAAAACTATATTAAAACAAATAAACAAAAAAAAAAACCCGACAGACAGAACCTTAGGACAAATGGTAAAAGCAAACCTAAACAGAAAAAATCACACCAATAAGCATACAAATACACACAAAAAAAGAAAAAGGAAAAAAAAATATATATATATTAACAGTAAAAGGAAGAAAGTAACCAAATCAATAAACAAATCTACCAATGATAATAAGCTCTAAATACTAAATGAAGATAAACATAAAGCCAGAAACATCTAATTTGATGCAGAAAGCAAAACCCAAGTCTACAGTTCTTCCCAAAGCTCACTGCTTCACTTTTGGGATGATTCATTGTCTATTCAGGTATCCCACAGATGCAGGGTACATCAAGTGACTGTGGAGATTTAATCTGCTGCTCCTGAGGCTGCACAGAGAAATTTCCCTTTCTCTTGTTTTTCTGCACAGCTCCTGGGGTTCAGCTTTGGATTTGGCCCAGCCTCTGCCTGTAGGTTGCCCTTTGGCAACAGTTCTTCACCAAGACAGGAGAGAGTTAAACAAGCAGCTGATTAGGGGCTTCTGGCTTACTCAGGCTTGGGGGAGGGAGGGGTAAGGAACGCAGGGCAAGCCTGCAGTGGCAGAGGCCAGCATGACATTGCAACAGTCTGAGGCACGCCATGTGTTCTCCCGGGGAAGTTGTCCCTGGATCACCGGACCCTGGCAATGGCGGGATCACAGCCTCCTGGTGGGGGAGGTGTGGATAGTGACCTGTGCTAGCACACAGACTTCTTGGTGGCTGCAACAGCAGCCTTAGCATTTCATGCCCATCTCTGGTGTCCACGTTTATAGCCATAGCTTGCACCCTACTCTGGAGTTCATTTACATGGTGTTCTGAATACTCTCTCCTCATGCACACTCAAACAATGGTCTCTTGCCTCTTAAGCAGTTCCAGACATTTTCCTGGACTCCATCCCAGTTACCTGTGGTGCACTAGCCCCCTTCATTCTGTGTTCACACAGCCAACAACACTTCTCTCCCTGGAATTGGACATCTGCTGCCTGAGCCTCAGCTCCCAGCCCACACCTGCCCCAGTGGGTGAGCAGACAAGTGTCTCAGGCTGGTGAGTGCTGGTAGGCACTGATCCTCTGTGTGGGAATCTCTCCACTTTGCCCTCCGCACCCCTGTTGCTGTGCTCTCCTCCATGGCTCTGAAACTTTCTGCCCACCTATGTCCTGTCTCTGCATAGAAGGGGCTTCCTAGTGTGTGGAAACTTTTCCTCCTTCACAGCTCCCTCCCAGAGGAGCAAGTCCTGTCCCTATTCTTTGTCTGTGTTTTTTTCTTTTGCCCTACCCAAGTATGTGGGGAGTTTCTTACCTTTTGGGAAGTCTGAGGTCTTCTGCTAGTGTTCAGTAGGTGTTCTGTAGGAATTGTTCCACATGTAGATGTGTTTTTGATGCATTTGTGGTGTGCAAGGTGGTCTCCACATCTTACTCCTCTGCCATCATGAAGGTCCCCCGCAGTGGTGTATTTTCTTTTTCACTGCTACAAAATATCCATTGTCAGGCTAAGCTGGTGTTTTTATTTCTTTCTGAAGCTGACTGGTGTTCCAATACATGACTTTTTCTTAGGCTATTGCTGTTCATGTTATATACATGGTCTGACTTCCAATATACAAAACCTGTGGTTCAAACACTGTTTTTACTGTCAAATAATAAGTATTTCAAATATTCCAGCCTGGAATATGGAGGCCTTCTCTCTTCTACACTATATTCTCTGGTTAGCTTATTTCACATATTTGGGCTATTACACTGCAATACTTCATTTCTGATCATTTTTTTAACTAAGATTATTAGTTGCAAGGAACAGAAATCAACTGTAGAAAATTTATGCAGAAAATATGAGTTATTGAGTAGCTTATAGACTCAATGGGAATGCTGGAGAACCATGTTCATAAAAATGAGCAAGAACTAAGAAGTCTAGACAGTAAAAAGTGCAGGCAGGGAGGGTCTTGATCTTAATACTGCTGGACCTCCCATACCACTATTGCAGCAACAAGTTCACTAATAATTGGACTTCCACTAAACTCTCAACTCTGTTATTGTCACCAAACTTCTGAAGCCATCATCACTGTAAAAACTCTCCAATGGTTAAAACTTTATTTTCTTGACATTTATTGGTGAGTTACTCACATAAAGTGAATAAATCTTAAGAGTGTAGCTCAATGATTTTTTGTAAGTCTATTAACTTTGCCATGACTGATATCAAGATGGTAAAATTTTCAGTGCATTAGGACTGGTATCAAGATGGTAAAATTTTCAGTGCATTAGAGACCCTCCTTCAGTGTCCTTAGTTACTGTTTTGTCCTAGATTAGCTTTTGTTTTTTCTGTTCTTGAACTTTATACAAATGTAATATATGTGTGCATTCTTTTGTGTCTGGTAATGTATTTGTGCATTCTTTTGTGTCTGGCTTATTTTTACAAACACTAATTGTGAAATTCAAACATATTGTATATATATTTGTTAGTCATTTTTATTGCTGTATATTGTTTCATTGTATTAATATATCAGTTTATATTCATTCTTCTATTGGTGCCCCCTCACTCCTCCCCGTTTTTTGATTATTCTAAATGAAGATGCTATGGACTTTAATACACTTGTCTTTTGGTACACATTTACACTCATATCTGTTGGGTATAAATCTAGAAGTGCATTTCTGGATCATAGGTTTAGCAGATGTTCAGTATTGTTAAAAACTACCAATAGTTTTCAAAATTGGTTTTGCCAATCTGTATTCCTACCAGTATTATATGAGTGTTCTGAATGCTCCAAATCGTTTTCAAAATTTGGTATTGATTTTAGATTAGATTTTTTTCAAAAAAATTAGATTAGATTTTTTTTTTCTTTTTAATTGTAACCATTGTGGTGTGTCCTGTTATCTCACTTTGGTTTTAATTTTCATTTCTCTGAGGGGTGATGATGTTTACACTTTTTTTCATATGCTTATTACATTTCAAAGTCCTCTTTTGTAAAATTTTCTGTGTCTCCTGCCAAATTTTATTGCATTACTTTTATTTTTTTGATTCATAGGAGTTCTTTATATATTCTGTATATTAGTCTTTTGACAAATATGTGAACTGAAAATGTCTTCTCCCATTCTGAGACCTGAATTTTTAATCTCTTAAGGATTTCCTCCAATTAATAGAGATTTTAAAATTTATTGAAGTTCAATTCATCAATTTTGATCTTGTGTTAATTTTTTTTTTTTTTTGGTGTAAAGTTTAAAATAATATATTTGTTTACCACAAGGTCATGAAGATATTATCCTATATTACTGTACTATTTTGTATTTTCTTTTACATTTAGATAAATGATCCATTTGGAATTTATATTTATATATGCTGTGAGGAAAGAGGTCTAGGATCATTTTCCACATGTAGTGTTAAAGGAGGTCATCGAGACAACATGATCAATGGTTCACATAGACAATTGAAGGCTCCTCACTCCCTCTCTGTCCTTAGAATGTATGTTCTGACCACCATTCCCACAGTGTGATCATTTTCATGGAGACAGCCTTGAGAGAGTGATGTGCTGTTGAGACCATCTGGACAGTGTGTGTGACTGAACCATATTAAATCTTCTTTATAAACTATTAAGATGCTGTTGGGCAAAGGTGGGGATTTAATCACATTGTGGTGCCCAAGACAAACCTCCAGTGTAAGTTCCCTTCATCTTAGCACCACCACCTACCAGTCTGAGTGACTGCCTTCCTTAGGTCTCTCCTTGCTCCCCATGTGGAGGCCAGTTTGCAAACCAACATGTAGGTATGCAGTTGCTCCTGTAATATTTGTGGAAATAAGTAAAACCGATTCAGAGTTTGTTATCAAAAGCTAGTCTGCCACCCCACTTGCACTTGGCAGGGACTCAAAGGAGGCACAGGAGTAGGAACATTTTACAGTGGAAAAACCGGAAGGACTGAGGTATTTCCTGATTGGCAGCTTTTGCATTGGGATTCTGGAGGCAAGCAAACAAGAAGTGAGACATCCCAGAGGAGCATATGTGGCTTTCTCTAGTTGTTCCTGGGTTGAGTTGGAGCTGGAGAGAAATGTAGGGAAGCTGTTAGTTATTAATCAAGTCCTGATCATTTTGGGCTCATCATTATGAAGTCTGTAATTTGACTTCTTGGATGCTTTGCCGTCGACTGTAGTGGTTTTTTTCCAGGCAGGTTGATGCAGATTGTTGGTCAGAGTTCTGTTTTTATATATAGTAGCTTGGCTAATGTTCAATTTGCATATTCAGTCCCATGTTTTTAAAAATACCGTTCATTTTTCTGCATTCCAGTAACATCTATAAAATAAATTAAGTGACTGTGCTTCTGGAATCTTTATTGTGTTCCATTAGACTATGTGATTTTCTTTGAATTAATACCAGGCTATCTTAATTATTATAGTTTCATATTGATTCTTGATATCTAATAAATATTCATTCACCAACTTTGTTCACCCTCAAGATTGTTTTTTCTATTCTCAATCTTTTGCATTTTCATAAGAAATTTATAAATTAGTTTGTCAATTTTCACAAAACATAATCTGCTAGATTTATAAATAACATGACTTTGATTTTAACTCAGTTATGAGACATAATATTTTTACAATATTGACTCTTCCAATCCAAGAACATGGTATATCCTTCTTTTTATTTGGATCTTATTTCATTTTCTTAGTAATGATTTATTTTTCTTCCTAGGAATTTAATGATTTTGGTCTATTTTAAGTGCTATTTTAAAAATATGTCCTTTCTTAATTGTTTGCTCAATTACTCATTAAGTCTAACTGTTTTTCTGTAGAAGATATAGATAGGCATAGGTATAGATATGGATATAGATATAGATAATCTGCTTGTTCTCTGCATTGCTGAAAGAGAGGTGTGGTAAAATCTCTAACTTTGTGTGCTATTTGTCTATTTCTCCTTTTATTTCTGTAAATGTTCTGCTTTCAATATTTTGAAGTAGGTTTCTTCTGCCTTGGGATACAGAAACTTCAAAGAAAATCACTCCCATCTTAAAAATGAATAAAATCCAGATTATCTACAAAATTATATTTTTTCTCAAGCCCATCAGACTGTTGAGGTAGCATAGCAGCACAATACCATAAAATACTATGGTATTTTATGGGGGCACCTGACCAAAGGAGAAGCAATACTCACATGCGAGAACTTTCCCGCCATGTGGTCACTAGCAAATTTGGGGCAGAACCAGAAACTGAGTAAGCTCACTGGTGGTGCAGGAGCTGATGGGGACCGCAGGGAAGGGACATGCCTTAAATACCTGTGGGCTTCCCAAACTTTCTCTCCCAAGAGTGAAAGCTTTATGTCTGTATGTGAGAGACAGAAAATAGTCACTTGTTCAGGGAGCACAGACAATGAAAGTGCCAGTGCTGTATGGGTAATAGAAAACTCTCCATCACAGAGGCAGGGGAAAAACACTGTCTTGGGCCAAATTTTTTATCATGACAGATGTGCTACTGCTGAGAAAAGAGTGGGGAGAAGACAGGCAGCAGCATGTAAGACTCCCCAGGTTCGTAGGGGTTTGGCTGCCAGGGAAGTGGCACAGGTAGACTGAAAAAGTACCATCCAAAGCTGCTGTACAGGGCTTTCCTAAAACTGAGGCTGGACTAAAATATCCGAGAAGCCCCCTTGCCTATGTCAGAAACCGGTGGTCAGCATCTAGGTTACAGGGGTCTGATGGGTCAGATGTGATTAGAGTTGTGTGGCCAGAGGCATTTTCACCAGGATTCCCCTGTGCATCTTTGGAGATTGAGCCTTCACTATAATGCCACTTCCATCTTCTTCTTCTTTTTTTTTTTTTTTTTTTTTTTTAATCTGGAAAATGCCAGCTCTGGTGTGCTTCCTTTCTGAAGTCCTCTGCTTGATCTACAGGAAGAAAATTGTCTTCCTTTTGCACTGGGATGGTGTGAGAACCTCCCTCACAGCTCTGTTATTCTTGAGCTGTGACTGATATTTGTATCTCAAAGGGGACCTGAACATCTTTCATCTTTGAATAACTTTCTATAGTAATAGGCACATATCACACATCAGTGTTATCTGTCATCATCAATGTATATATGAATGAGCAGATCCATGATTGTGCAACTCTTGGCAATTTTCTTAATGTTTCCCAGTTTCAGTTTTACAAGTGTATAATACACATAACCCTATTCTGAAAAATATCTCAGGTATTAATTGTTCTCATATGCCTGTGGGACTTCATCTCACTGTCTGGAATATTGATTTTAAGTCTTGTGTTTTGTTTTTTTATTTTCTAAATATCTCAGGTTGACCATTGTGATTCCCCAGAGGTTCTGAGGTGTCTAGTGTGTTAGTTTGCATTACTCATGTCCTTGGTGACCCATCCACATTGTCATTTTTTATGTTTCTATCCAATTTTAAATCGTATCGGTGCATCCAAACTGAAGACTTCTTAGGAAGAATGGAAGAGAGAGAGCTCAGTCAATCTGTTAAGGTGTTTGCTTTAGGATAATGGAATGAGGAAAATAGGCAGGTAATTAGACAATAATCCTTTCCTGTTTCTGAGGTAAGCATAGACTGGCTTCTTTTCCCCTCTTGATGATTTAATCTAGATAATTTCATTTAAATAATCTGGATAGGTTTTAAACTAGGAGAGAGTATGGTTTCAAAAGAAAAACTCACATCGCAAAATAGCATCTTAAAAGTGTCTATGTCCCAGAGATTTCTTATAAGGAAACAGCTGTCCCTGGGCATGTGAAGGTAGATGCATTTAGGAATGGTACAAATGTGTGTATGTTTCTCTTCTTCTTTGGAAATTCTCTCAGGATGCACTTGAAACCAAATGCACTTTGATTCATAAGGAAAAAATATATGACATGTTACTTTACAAAATCTTATTAAATGATGATATTCATCAGAAGTATTTATGAATCCCATTCCATTCCCCACTGTACAGGCCTTTACTCACCTGGGATAGTTGAAATAAGTATAATAAGAAATTTTCATTGTTTCCTAATTATTGTCCTGGTGTTGCTTCTAGTGCTGGAGTTGCTTTTATCACCCCCTCCCCTTTTAGAAAGGCTAACAAGCAACACATTAAGCAAAGAGACTTGAAATGCCACAGGTCAGTGTGCTGTGTTTTCACCCTTTCCTTTGAGATAAAATATTCACATGATTGTTCCCTTCAGTTTGAATTTTTAACTCAGTACCAAGCCTTTGCATTCTTCAGAAATTTTCCCCTAAAGGACTTCTGCAGGATTGCCTGGATTTTGTCTCTCATAATCTTAACTTTGTCTTGGTCCTTAACATATGACCCTATGATGATGATCTCTTAGGCTCTTTTAAAAACATTAAAGCTGCCAATCCACTGCTCATTAAGTAAACAGAAAATACACTGTCCATGGGAGTTCTACAAATACAATGATTTGAAAGTTCTTCCTCCAACTCCCCCACTTCAGACCAAGGTTTTTACATTATTCAAATCTCCAATGCACACTATTTTTATTTTATTTTATTTTATTTTTTTCATTTGTGTGTCTGACTTTGAAGGTCTAGAGTTCTTTTCAACATTCAAGGTCTTTGGGTCCCTTACCATTTCACAAAGGTATGCTATCGGAATTAATATTAACAATCAAAGCTTGCTGAATTCCACTGACAGTAGTCATTGTGTAGTTAGCTGTGTTTAAATGCTTATTGCCTACACTGTTTTTTGGTTTTTAATGGCCTTCTATCTGTATGACCAAAGAATCTATTTGATTAAAAACCTAACTGTTCTTCCATGGTGAAATTTCACATCCTCAAAAAAGCAGAACCAGGATCACCTCTTCACTTTTTTAAATACCATAGAGGATTGAGCAATGCATTATCTGTGATGTAACAAAATATGGAATTAAAAGTAATACATTACTTTCAAATAGAATAATTCCTTTAAAAAATGAGAGTCAGGAAATTTTTAGGGCTTAGATGGATGTGTTCGACTGGTGATACTTCAAAAGTTGATTACAGATTCCCAAGTAGATGGGGAAAAGAAGACAGGACATTACAATCTGGCACTTATTTATTTCCTCACTCATTCTTTGACTTCCTTACACATTCAATTTCATTTAAATATATTCTGAGAACTCACAGCAGAAGACACTTTACTAAGTATTATGGGGACTCCCAATTTTCAAGGAAGGAAAAAGAGAAAAATAAAAAGAAAGCAGAAAAAAGAAAAGGAAAAACATAGGATGAGAATTAACATTTATTGATTGAACCTACATTGGTGCTTTTGTTAATATTTTTAATAAGTTACTTTGTTCCAGATATGATTCTTTGTGCTTTTAGGCAATTAGGTCATTTAATAAAAATAACTCCATTAAATAGCTATTATTATCACCATAATAAGAAGGTGAAATTGAATGTCATAAAGGTTATATGACTAGACTGTGACAGTCAGGATTTTAACCTTGGCTTTCTAGTCTAAACTCCACATGCCTGCAGACCACCTACTATTCAGTAGAAAACCTCTCATGTCAAACAAATAAACAATAAACAATGATTTATACCTTCTTTGCACTACACAACTGAAATTTATTCATTTAAGCTGGTTTTGCTAATCAGTGTTACTGGTGGCCTGAGGGAACTTGACACTTGGAAGTTATAGGAAGGGATAGGAGTCACTAGAAAAGTAAGTAGGACAAGGGGTCAAAGATAAATTTTGCCAGCTTCCCAGTTTTGACTAGTCAGTTATAAAATAGCCTCTTCTCATTCCCTTTACTCCTTATCTTTGGGTCTCCCTCAAACTGTAGTTGGTGAGTTCTCTTTTCTCCAACACAATCATATACTTAACAAACACTTAATGAATGTCTAATATGTACTGTGGATGGTGCACATCTACTCCTATAGGAGATGTAGATTAATGTTCAGGAAAACCTGAAATCAGAGTAAGCACTCAGGTTGCAGGCTCAAAATTAATACAGAAGTACATAGAGAAGACAAATAAAGGTGGAAATAATAAGGACCCAGATTCTTAACCTGCTTTTGTGACAGCTCCACTGAAATATGAAGTCTGGCTCCAGTGGTAAGAAGACAATTTTCAAAAGAAGAGCAGTAACATGGGCCTTTTGGTTCTTGTTTGTGGTTGTACTTCTTCAGTACAATGTCACTGAGTCAGTGACATTGTAACTGATTTATGAGAGGAAGGAAAGAGAAGGTCTCTGGCCCTGAAGGAATTGCTGTTGACACAGGATGGAGTAACTGGGAGAAAGGAAGCCAAGCAAAGTCAGTGACAAAAGGGGATCTTTCATTAAATACTCTTTGCAGAATCATGTCTTCCTTTCTGTCCTTGTGTTATCCATCCTCTTTCTGTACTTTCCCAGGTATGTGTTCTTCTTTATTTCTATCATCTGACTTCTCTTGTTCTCCTTACCCTAACTACCCTTCTTCATTGACTTCCCTGTATAGACTGAGTTGCCCATCAGGAAAAAAAGAAGTAAACCTAAAAAATTAATTTACTGGGAACAATCAATTTTCCTAATCAGAGCATGTTTACTGATAACCATATAAATGCACATGCTTGCACACACACATATTATTTAAATAGTCATGTGAGAACACAGGAGTTAGCTAGAAGCCAGATAGCAACTCTTTGTTCTAATTAGTTGTGTTGATCAGTTTTCCTTCTAATATACACCTCCTTGACTTAATGCCTGTGTTCATTTTGATCCTTCATTCCATACTGACCTCCTACATACTTAACTCCATTGATAAAATGTCTCTCAGTCCTCAGATGCCTAACTCAGAGATCAGTAAATATTTATTGAAAGGATTTGTTGAATGAATAACAATTCTCTCCACAGAGATGAGCTCTCCTTTTCCTTCTTGACATGCTTAAAGATTTCACAGTCTACAGAGAAACTTCATGAAGGAGAGTAAAGAAGAATGCTTCTTGAATGCCATACTGATGGGGCTGGAACATCTGTCATTCATTAATCACATAAGTGATTTCACCTGACTTGTTTGGCTGTGCCAACCTTCCCACATTAAGGATGGATGCTCATTCTATTCCCCAATCACTGTGAGACCAAAAGGAACATCTGCCAATTAGAAAAGACATTGGATGATCATACAAGTTGTGGGCATTTGGGAATAATCTTCAGAACTTGGTGACAGATGAGGTTGAGAAGAGGAAGTAATAGAGGAGTCACAATTAATGGGGTGAGACACCAAGGAATATAAGGAAGGGAATGCTAAATCTGGGAATATTTTGGATTGGGGTAGGGAAGGTAGATGATATCCCTTCTTTCTATAAATCTTTCTTGGTGACACCTTTGAGTAAAGACATATAGAGCTGGATTAGTGGAATGGATGAGATCAGATCTATAATTCTGATGATGAATTTAGTTTTTGTCTTTGTCCTCTTTTGCTTTCAGTTTTATTTAGACAGGAAGCCTACTGACCGAAACAGCATCACCTGCCCAGCGTACAGACCTGAGTGCACTGTAACTCTATATAAATCGCCTACTTCTTCAGGTTAATAACAATATAGATCATTCCTCTCTTCTGGGATGGAAAATCTCATGTTCATTTATAATATTTTGGACATCCAATTCAGTTTGCATCTTCATATTTAAACATCTTTGCATTTGCAATAATGATAATAATAAAAACTAAAGACGGTTGTCATATTTCACATTTGAGACATGGGGGTTCAAAAATGCCCAGGTAGAATTTTCTCTCCTGTCACTTTACTATAAAGTATATGTATTATCAGGATGGTTTGCTGGATGCTTACTTTAACTAGTTGGTGGAATTTATTCTCTGTTTTTGAAAGGAGCTTTCCTATTCTCCAGCTAAAAATTCTCAAATTCATTGTTATCTCTGTCATGAATTCATACACATTTACATGGATACTAGAAAAGTTTCCTAGGTTTGGAGAGGGGTTATATATCTTTGAAACCTATATAGCACCTCTAAATGATCTGACTATTTGAATTTGATTGATAATTGTCTCAAAAAGGGAGTTTTCTTATATCTCTGTGTATAAGATTATTTTTGCATAGAATAATTGCTTTGTATTTTTTTTCTTTTTCAGAATAATGTTTATCACTTAACTACCACAACAGTTTTAAATTATCAGATATTCTTAGCATATCTCTGTGCATTTATGAAGTCAAAATAATCAGTTTGTGAGAAGGTCTGTGAGTGATAATTTGATACCAAGTAGGCAAAAGCAACCTCTCATGTTATTTTACTGAATTAAAATTACGATTTCAGTCAAACATGGTATTTGTATATAAATATCCTTAATACCCTAGCTGGAAAACAAGTACAAGACTACTCTCTTTAAAACTTTATACAATGCGAGAACCATTTTGTAGGTGTCTAAGCATCACCAAAGCAATCAGTTTTGAGAAGGAAAAAATAATTGTCCATTACTCTGAATTGTACATATCAACATATATATAACATTGATAAAACAATTGGATGATTCTTTTTTTCATTTCTCACTTGGCTAAGTAGTATGCTTGAAATATTCACATGTGTTTACTATTAAGCATCTTTAAAAGGTTCAGGTATTGTAAAATAATTAAGCACTTTGTCCCTATTTTTAACACTAACACTAAGAAACAGCATAAGTCTGGAGAATTATAGTAAAGCCATCTTTTTTCAACCTCATCAGCAAAGATGAGAAGATTTGAAGCAAATCAGAGAAACTACTGTATACCTCAGAGTGGAGATAAGATGTGGAGTGTTTTGATTATAAAATAGTAATGTAGATTTGGTTTCAAAATTTTCCAAACTCTGTCAGGTGAAAAACAATAGCTAACTCTCAGTTTATACTTCTCAGTATGTATATTCAACTTCCATTGCACCTCAACTGCTCACTAGGAAAGGCACAACTGATGACTTGGGCTGTCTCTGTATCATAGTGAAGTTGCAGCTTTATAAAGTGAGAACTGTCATTTTAGATTCTTACCAGGGAGGGTAAGAATAAATTAATATCTTCAATTTCAATGTTTCCCCTTGTTTTATTGTTATTATAAGCCAGTGGTTCCCAACCTTTTTGGCACCAGGGACTGGTTTTGTGGAAGACAATTTTTCCATGGACAGGGGTGGGGGTAGATGGTTCAGGAAGTAATATGAGCAATGGGGAGCAGCAGGTAAAGCTTCACTCACTCTCCCGCCACTCACCTCCTGTTGTGTAGCCTGGTTCCTAACAGGGGAGTTGGGGACCCCTGTTATAAACCATTCAGGGGAAAGGAAAAGTACAGTGTCACCATAGGTTCCTCAAACTTGAAGCTAAATGTTAAATGAATTTCTCAGACTGAGCTCATTCAAAGGGAGAAGCACACATATCTCCATGTAACACACAGATTAATCTGCATTTAGTGAACACAGCTTTATTTGGCAGTTAAGTGTTTGTGATTAGAATATTGAAAGCCATATATCTATTTCTTGAAAATATCAGGAGAAAGTTAACATTTATATATTTATGTTTATATATATATTTATATATATAAATGAGAGAGAAAGAGAGAAAACAAAGCATATACAGCAGCACTAGAGGCTTTAAACTTTCCATGTGGAGTTATTTGGGGGGAATATTAGTGAAAATTTTCAGCTTTACTGTCCTGTCATGGTGCACAGAATGTTTATGATTTCAGAAACATGCATAGATAGAATGTCATCCCTGGAAGAGACCTGAGAGATTCTTTACTTCAGTTTCTCTTTCTTCAACCAGAAAAACTAAGTTACTTGCCAGAGTTCATGGATCTGACTAAAAGGAGACTGTGAAATGGAATGCATTTCCTTGTTCCCAGGTCAGCATTCTTTTCCTTGTACTGAGTAGAGATTTCTACCTTTGACTCTAGAATTGTTAAGACATAAGATGTCCACATAAAAAGGGAGCACTTTGCACTGTTCTTCTTTAAGATTTTGATGTAAAATAACTTTGCAGATGTTTTAATTATGACAACAGACTAGCAAACAAGTTCCTGAGAGAACAGGATGTAGAATAGACATCTGGTTAATAAGAATTCTAGAAGGAAGGAGGAGGGGATACTTATTTTTGCTTTTATTCTAAATGCAAGGTGAACAAACTGATTAGTGAAGCCCTGTGCTTTTAATATGGCACATAACTATGGTGTGTGTGATAATTTATATGCATGTGTGTATTTTCTGACCAATACAGAAGAACAAAGCACTACCATTAATTCTTTTATTTATGTGCATACTACAGGAGTCCATTTAGCCTTAAGTGTCCCTTTGAGGAGAGATTGTATAATGGTTGCACACTACCTCCAACTATATTTAAGAAAGCTAGGCTACTGGTTTGGAACATACTCGTACATAATTGTCTAAGTTTAAATGCTTTCATCTGTCCTATGGCTTTATTCTTTAAGGTACTCTATCTACTTCCATCCCAATCAGTGTATTTGTGGATAACAACTAAACGAATTTACTTTTTCTTAGTTTGATCAAAGTACCCAAAGACGATGTAAGGACTGACAGTCTGAGTGAAATAAGTAGACATCAGTAAAGGACTACCGGTGATACAGCCTTTGCTGTCTAAGAATCAAGTATAAATGAACAAATACCACGTGGTATGAAGCTGTGGTTCTAGCTTAACTCAGTTCAAGACATGAATGTGCATCAGAAAGGAAAATAAGAAGAAAGAAATATTTCCGGAAGAGCTCCACTCTGGCTATTTCAGACTTCTTTGTGGAGTTAATCACAAATCTCCAGCTTCTTTGATCCAGCTAATTACATAGTACCTCTGCTCCCTGTGCAAAATGAGGGGAAAAACCCAATCCTGTAGATTGCAGAATTGTGTTGTTGTGGTCCCGCCCACACCTGCGAACTCCCCCGGAGAGGAACCAGCACCAAGGAAGAACAGCAAGAGCCAGTGTAGATCAAAAGTATATTAATAATAGGCATTTATTAAGCACAGAAACATAAACTGATCGATTGGGGCCTCTCCCAAAAGGAGGGTGAGACCCCCAGACTTCACATAGGTGCTGTTTTATATCCCAGGGTAAACAGGTTGTTCGTGCTAATTTTAACATCTCAGGTCGGCCACCTGGAACTTCAGAACTTTCCTGTTCACATTATGCTTGGCAAGCAAAGTTCAATTTCACAGAAGCCAAGTCAAGCGATTAGCAATAAAAGCAGTTACAGTACAAACAGTTTCCAATCAAAGCATTCCATCATTGATTCTAGGCATTATAATCTAAATTATAAGTTCTGGGACAATGTGTCTCACCACAGTGTCACCTTATGAAATAAAGTGGTGGTTCCTTTTAAAGCTGAACCTTGGTTCTGGGAAGTCCCCACTGGGGAATCCACATGCTGTCTCCTGTCCAAAACCCTTGGGATGGCTTTCTGTTGCAGAGCCTCTTTCATCGATGCCTGACTCCTTCCTAAAGATCTAAACAGAGAGTTCAGTTCCTGTTCCTTCCACTTGCTACCCAGGGGTGGTGCATAGCTTTTTAAAAACAGAGTCCCTCTAAAGATTAAACGAGAATAAAAGTAAAAGTGCTTAGCACAAAAAGCCTAATAAAGGGTAAAGGGTAGCTTCTTGTAGTGGAATAATTTCCCTGTTTACATAGCTGCTACCACTCTTCATTCTATATGGGCTCCTTTTTACCCCATTCCAGCTGGGACAGTTGATGCACTCTTCCTACTTCTTGTCTTTTTTGCTCTGCCAAGAATATGCCCAAGCCCCTTTACATGCAAATTAATTTATAGTAACTCCTTAAGGAGAAATTATCTTGGGAGGCGGAAATTATCAACAAATCTGGGGACCTAGGTATTTAAAAATTCTCAGATTTGTTACTTTCTGACATTTACAAAAATGTACTCTATGGCATTTCATACCTAACTTTCATTACTCTATTGTGATAACAAAGCCATTTTGAATAAGAGTATACTTTTAAATTGTTGAACATACTACGCAGAAGAGATTTAGTCGTGGTCAGGTTAGTTGTATTTTGGAATATACCAAATCAATTATATTGATCCTCTTCCTTGATCATCATAGAATCTCCGTAAGCATTTGTGGACTAATAGCAATCAAGTGTCCTTTATGTTTAACAGAGCACTTCTATTTCAGTGCAATTCCAAACCACTATCTCACCTCAATCAAGCATCTCCCCTACTTGATTGGGTAACAGGATCCCTTGGGGTTTGTTGCATCCTTTTCCCACTTCAGACAACAAGGATCATTTTTCAAGGAGCCAACAATAAACATGACTGAATAAAAAAATATCTTTGGAGTGCTATAGGGAATCTGCTGACTCTCCAACCTAAATAAGGCTGGGACATAGAAATTGTAATAGAGCTGGCAGGGAAAACATTGGAGGTAGACCAAAGCACCCCTGGCCTCCCTTTATTGAATCAGTTAGTTTTATATAAAGGTTGAGGCTCTGGGAAACTGTACAGGTAAGAAGAGGGGCTTTTGTGGGATATTGGGTATGGGGTAGGTATGGACAGGGTGGCTTCCTGGTGGCCTTGGAATTGCCCTGACAAGTAGTTGCTTGTTGTGTCCATTTGAAACTTCCTTCCTTGAAAACAAAGAATACAAACCAACTTCTTACTTCCTCAAGAGAGCAGCATGAAGTGAATGTGTTAGCTCTTCACTCACCTTTCCCACCTGCTCCTCGTGAGGTCTCTTCTTCCTGACAGAGTTCTATGACTGATTTGCCTTTATTTCTTGGCAGCAACCAGTATGTTTCCCTGCAGCTCAGCAGAAGTGCACACCTGCTGCCTCCTGACTTTTGACCTGGAGACCAGTCTTCCATGGAGGTCCTAGGGCAAGTTCTGCCCTCTTTGGGTCCCCAGAAAGATGACAGAGCCCAAGATGACATAGATGGAAGTGTTATTGAGGAGTTGAGAATTCATGGCCCAGGGAGTCAAGACAACACGTTTGAAGTTTTCAGCCACTGCAGACATTGGTATTGCATTAATAAGAAAATAGGATGTGGTGATGGTGAAAATACAACAGACAAAATACAAAGATTTTTTGAAGTTTATTCTCCTACAACTGGTTAATTAGGAGTAGGAAGAACACTCTGAAATGCTTGAGTTCACAGACCTGCAACTATTAACCTTAACTTTATAATATGTCAGGCAAGAAAATGAGATATTATAAAAACTCTAGGGGAAAAAAAAGCCATTTGAATGAACTTTTAAACTTCAAAAACAACACACACAGTATTTGAAATTCTAACTTTTAATTTTGTGTTTAGTGGACAATATCAATGTGTTTCTTAATTCATGCTACCCCTGTGTCCTCAGGTAAATGCTCCATGAAGGTAAGGACAGTGTCTGATTTGTTCATTTTATGTCATTTGGAACTGAAACTCAGAGACAGCAACTAGAAAAGAAGAGAGCATTTGACAGGGAGAGGTGAGAAGCAGGTGGGCAATGCAGCTCTCTAGGGCCCCTGGAGCTGCCTTGTAAAACAATGGTCTGCCTTGTTTGTTTGCTTCTGTCCAAACAGAAAAGGTTACACCTAATTTACTCCTTCTTTGAGCAGCCTTCAGCTGAGAAGGGGCTCCGTAGATTCAATAGTCATTGAATTAATAGATAAATGAGTAAAAATAACCCTTTTTGTAGGTGGAAGGACAATCACTAAGTTACATTAGCCTCTCCCAGTCAACAGAGAAGCTGGTCCTCAGCAACATTTTTAATTCCTTGACTTTAGGGAGATTATTTGTCCAGATTTCTATCTCTGAGTGCTCCCCTTTCTTTTTTTTTTTTTGGCGGTACGCTGGCCTCTCACTGCCGTGGCCCCTCCCACCGTGGAGCACAGGCTCCGGACACGCAGGCTCAGCAGCCACGGCCCACGGGCCCAGCCGCTCCGTGGCACGTAGGATCCTCCCGGACTGGGGCACGAACCTGCACACCCTGAATCGGCAGGCGGACTCCCAACCACTGTGCCACCAGGGAAGTCCTAGTGCTCCCCTTTCTTAATCGTTATCTGTTTTCTTTCAGGAACTCAACAGCTTTACCTGTTTCTTCTCATCTATTATCAAAGTCTGTTCACTCACAAAGCTCTGAAATCAGTCTCAGGCCCTTACTGAGAATGGAAGTCACTTTGTTTCTTCTCACATGGTTATTTATATATTTTATTTTTGGATTTCCCTCTGTGCCTTCCCATCTCCCTACAGGATACTTGGTCTCAAATTTTACTGGCCTGCAGTTTCTTTTTGGGCAGGTCTTGAAGCAATCTTATCAAACGCAGATCATATATTAAATCAGTCAAAATTTAGAAGATAATGACTTAGTGCTGACTTCCTCTCTGACTCTTTTGCAGTAAATCAGATTCAGATGCCCCAGTGAAAACCATGTATCTCTTACAAACGACTCTGTTTCTTAACCCAAGCTACCCCTTTCTTGCCTCTTAAATTCCTAGCATTTCTGCACACAAAACATAAAAATAAACAAAATTTTTAAAACTCTTCAAACACTACCTACCATCTACCAGTTCCTCAAATAATATTCAATTCATCAGCATAATCTTTATATTCCAAAACCAAAATCTATTTCAAATCTCTCCACTTCTCTTATCAGTAGCCAACCAAGAAATCTATATATGAACTCATCATGACACTGATCTCACACAAAGCCATGCTTATGCTGGTCCAGTCTATCACTCTAATGTCATATCCTCCCAATTTCCTCATTCCTCACCAAGCCCCAGCCATGAAGACAACCAACACTTCTTAGAACAAAAACAAGCTCTTTTTGCCAACTTATGGTTACCAGAGGGGAAGGGCTGGGAGGGAGAGATAGTTAGGGAGTTTGGGATTGACATGTATACACTACTATATTTAAAATGGTTAACCAATAAGGACCTACTGTATAGCACAGGGAACTCTGCTCAATATTATGTAACAACCTAAATGAGAAAATAATTTGAAAAATAATAGATTCATGTATATGTATAACTAAATCACTTTGCTGTACACCTGAAACTAACACAACATTGTTAATCAACTCTACTCCAATATAAAATAAAAAGTTAAAAATAAAATAAAAAGGTCCTTCTCACTCCAAGGTCTTTGTAAACATTACCTATAAACTGGGTACACTAGTTCCTTATCTCTCCACCTAACACCTTTCTTTCTTCTTTCAGGTTTCAGGTTATTGTTTTACCATCCCAGAAAAATGTTCCTGTATCCATACCAATTCCTTTGCCTCCTTTATTTATTTTCTATCACTAAATTTGGTTTCATCATTGTACTTATACATTGTTTGTCTTCCCCACTAGAATGTGAGCTCAATGAAGACAAAATAATGTCTGGTTGTTCAACACTTATGTCACCAACACGTAACGTTGTGACCAGCACAGTCAGTGTTCAATAAACATTTGTTGAATGAAGAAATGGAAGAATGCATGAATAATATTAAAATCTAACTTTCTTTGGTGGGTATTTGTGTAGGTTTCCCTTAATCTGCACCACTCAATCTTTAGTCTTATAAAACTAAGTATCTCATTTTGTAACCTCATCCTGGAAGAATTCACACACTCCTCTATTAATCCAACAAAAACATCTTTCTTATAAAACGTAATGGTTTTCAACTATTTTTACATTTTTTTCAGTTCTGAATAACTGTATATTTAGCTTGACAAATGAGTAAAGTATACTTTTGCCTATATATAATTATTTAGGGGGTATAATTTATGCATAATTATTTAAGAGTACGCTCTTTCTCTCACGTGACACACTGCTTAAAATTACTTTTGTAGAGAAAGAATACAGGAAGAAGGAAAGGGACAAATAATTGCCTTTGGAACACATTTTTGTGCCACATAAGAACATTGGGCTTTTGTTTGTTTCATGGAAGATGCATCCAGTATTATTATAACAGTTTACTCAAAAGGAAAAGGCTGTGTATTTCACCAAATCACAAATTGTATTGTTTTTTTATTGTCATTAACATAGTTGACATCGATAGGGGAACTCACTCCAATTGTGAAAAGAAAGAAAGGAAGAAAGAAAGAAGGAAGGAAGGAAAAAAGGGAGAAGGAGGGAGGGAGAAAAGGAGGAAGGAAAGAAGGAAGAAAGAAAAGAGAGACAGGCTTGTCTGCTACATTCCTTCTTGCTGTTCAAACACTAAGGAAAGAAGAAAGAAAGAAAGAAAGAAAGAAAGAAAGAAAGAAAGAAAGAAAGAAAGAAAGAAAGAAAGAAAGAAAGAAAGAAAGAAAGAAAGAAAGAAAGAAAAAGAAAGAAAGAAAGAAAAAGAAAGAAGGAAAGATGGAGGGAGGGAGGGAGGGAGAGAGTTAGGAAGGAAAGAAGGAAGGAAGAAAAGAGAGACAGGCTTGTCTGCTGCATTCCTTCTTGCCGTTAAAACACTATACCCCCTTCTTGCAATTTTTCTTCCCCTGAGTTCTCATTTTACAATGTGATTCCATGAGACCTTGCTCTCAGAGAGTACTGAGGTAAATTGCGGTAACTTTGGCATCAGGAAATGCTGAGTTAGAACATCAGCTGCTCCACTTAACAGCTGAGTGGTTTTAAACAGTTTTGTCATTTATAAAATGCTGTTATTATACATATCTTCTTGAATTGTTATGGCAATTAAGTGAGATAATGAATGAGCAGTAATGGTACAGAGCCATAAATGTGGTAGACCTTCATTAATATTTACCTATATTTATTGATAAATATACTTCAATGTGGAATCCAAACACCAGAAGTGTCTTTACCAAATAACTGATAATAATTCTCAGGATACAAAGCACCACCATTCAATGTTGTTGGGGTGAGGATTGAGATTCTTTAGGTCATTTCTTTCTTCTCTGTCCCTTTTAAAACTTTCTTACTTATTTCTCAATGTCCTTCTCTATACATGACTTCAACCTAAATTCATGCAAATAATTAAGCCCAAAGCAGAGTTTGTTTCACCTAGTGGGTCATTCACACATAAAATGTAGTTATTGGTCTAAACTCTTACTTAAAAAGTTACATATTTGACTACATGGGTGGACCAGAGTTGACTGCCAATCACAGATTGTATGTATCATTTATTCATTTGGAAATTTTTGCTGGGATGATGGAGATTCTTTGTCCAAAAGCAGGAGACTGCATATACAAATGTTTATTGCTGATTTCCCCAATTTATGCTCTTTTCCTATTTTTCTTTGAGCAGAGATAGAATGAGAATGACAGTGTAGGATAAGCCAAGCTGCCATTCATTTACAGTATTTAATTGAATGCACTGTCTTTGTATTTTATCTGTTATTCCTGGCCCCTAGGGACATTGGGGAGTATGAGGTTCTAAGTCACAATTCCATTCACTAAGTGTGTGCTGGAGCTTGTAATGAGTTTGTCTAAAGGCTTTCACACCTCTGCTTTCCATAGAAGGTTCATTTATCTTTCTGAAACAGAACAGAGCTGTTTTTAGATTTCCCTGATTTCCACAGACAAGACACTCCTGGGAGCCTGCTGTAGGAAGTGTTCTCTAAGGCACATTTTTAACTGACTGGCTGATAGGGGACTAGAGAAAAGCAGCCAAAAGCTCATGTCCTATATGCTTCATCCTAGCCTCAGAGTTATTAATTGTACCTCACAGCATTCTCTTTCCTCTAAATACATGTCTAACTCATTTATTAAAACTTCATACTAATTACTTCCATTGCATCTCTCGATGGGTTGGTTCCATATGCAATATATTAATTACTCTCTGCAAAGACTCTAACATAAATTTCTCTGGTGTCTGTCCCTTATTGCTTCTTAAAATTATGCCCCTTCTTTTACTTACTTGGTGATAACTTATTCTAGTTGTGTTTCCTCTTGTTCCACCTTCATCTTGACACAGCAATCATATCAATAGGAGAGATTTCCAACAAAGTATTGACAAAAGTGGGTTCACATCCTTAGATACATTCCTCTATTTCAGCAAACCATAAAGTATGCTGGACATTTTTTGATAAGCTGCTGTCTCTCTAAGTCTTTGAAGCATTATGGACATGAGTAACTGAGGCTGAAATTTGGGTCAGAAAAATTCAACACAGTTTTTGTCCAGTATTAGTAAAATAGTGCGAGGCTAAAGCATAAAAGGAGGGAGAGAGAATGAGGACAAGAGGAAGACAAATGTGAAAAAGGAGAACTCTTCTTGACAAGTAATGTTCCATGTGTTTTACTCTTTAAAGCAAGAAAAAGCTGTTGAAAGTCCTTGGAGTGGTCAGAGCACACCGCATATTCTCTGTCCAAGGTGATAAGTATCACTATAAACAAAATTGGAAGAGCCCAGCTCTAGCAATGGAGTGTGAATGAACAATTATGCAATTATTCACTTCATTTGTGCCTCAGAAGAAATAATTGGCATTTAACTCAGATAAAGAGTACATAGACTTCCTATTGACACAAACTAGATGTTTACATTGATAGTACATAAATAATTTTGGAAGATTGAGAGGCAAATCTGTATTTCTCTCAATTGTCCATATGGTTTATAAATGTGACATAATTTTTGATATTTGGAAACTTTGGAATATTTGGAAGGTCACTGTTTTGAAGACTTGATTGCCATTTATTTTCTAGTAATGCAGGTTGAGCTATAAATACTATTTCCTGGAGAACATATACTGGTTGGTCAGCATATGACAAGTAGTCCAGAGGGTGATCTAGCCAGATTAGCATGGAGAATAAACCATACTTACTGTTCCCATTGGCTTCAGTGACACATAACAGTATCATGGTCCATCACTGCACATGAACAGAGAAGTACAAATACCAGATAAGTCCAATCTTCAAGAAAATATGACATTTGAGAACTGAAGATATATAAAGGCACTAACTAGGAATCAGAACACATGAGTTCTACCCCTTATTTAACTCAATCTCTCCAAGCTTCAATTTTATAATCTGTAAAATGAAAAGAGTGCCTGCCTTACCAATATTTTAAGAATAAGTTATTTGATGATCACAATACTTTAACACTAGGGAAATGAGTAGTTATAATTATCATCATCATTCATATTGGTCAAATTGGCCACTATCTTAACCCTATATTTATGTTCTTTTTTACCCTTTATTTTAGAAGTACAGGTATAAATTGTTTAATTCCACACATCTATTGTTTGTATTCTATTCTACTTTTTGATATTTTTCTGATGAATTAACTATTCTCATTGTGTACCTGAGGCCTATAAATTAATATTGATAAACCTAGAAGCCTTTTGGCAATATTTTAGAGCACACATTTAATTATGTGGAAATAGTCTTCTCTATCTGTTCTGTGAAATAACTAGACATCTAAACCATCTCCCCAAAGATCTGCATCTCAAAGCATGAGCCTGTCTTACAGTAGCCCTTCATAAGAACTTGGGTCTGGAAATGGGATCACTGGTTCTTTATTGATGTTATATGCCCAAGGCAGCATTCTAGAGAGTTTTTCTATGTTGTATTTCACTATTATAACTCCATCACAGTCAATTAGCAAGACAGACTCTTGGCTTTTAGGCTTGAAAATGAAGCTTCTTGATTATTTATGTTTTTAAGATGTTATTGAGTAATTCAACTTAGTAAAGAACTTTGATGTATTCCATCATTATGACTGTAAATCCAGGTGTTAATACTCTCAGATGGCCCATCATCTCACTGGAAATACCTAATAAAGTGGCCATTAACTGACTGTATATGGTGATGTAAACTATGCCACTAGCTGAACTTCCCATTACCAAGAGTAACACTGTGGAGGCAGAAGAGATTATCTAAGTAGGGGCCAGCCATGATCATAAAGAAACCATTGAAACAAGGATGTTCCTGTACCCAGTGAAAATATATATGCATAAGGCATCAGTCCTGAAAGGTAGGTATGAAGGAAAGATTTGATATATTGCATTATAAAATTAGCAGGATAGATTACTTTCACACTGCAGACATTGAGCGTGTGTGGAATGTAGCAGCTTTTAGTGATGCTGTTTTGTCCCACAGAGTTTTCAGTTATTTTCCCCTTGGCAGCTCTGGCATCACAGAGGACTGAAAATCACACAAAAGAAGCAAAAGGAGCTTGTGCATCAGCCTATAAATACACCCAGAAAAGGTTCTGGCATTACAAATATTGGGGTCAGAAGTCATCACTTAGTTGTATGCTTTTGGGAGATAAAAAGAAAGAATTCCAACATCCTAAACAAAACAGCATGTGAGATATTGGAGTAGCGGACAAAGTCTAGACGATGAGCCTGGAGACATGGATTCCAGTGTTAGTTCTTCCTCCAGACTAACAAGCTGTTAGAGACTCATCACTTTACTTTGGGTCTCGGCTTCTTCTTAGTTGAGGAAAGTCAGGATTGATAAAGACAGAGCTTGTGTGCTGTCTTTGCCTTATCCTGAACCAAGGAAGATATTATTAAGTAATCAATTAAAAAATTTTGAACCCAGATGTGACATCACAGTTCTCTACACAGTTCTCACAAAGCAGCTGCTTGCCAAGTGAGCAAAATCGGGATATGGGAGGAAATTCTTAGGGCTGTAATATATTTAATGACAGGAGAGTATGATCTGGCTCTACAGTCTTTTCAGTTCCCAGTCTTTGTAGTTAGAATAATTACTCAATCTATTACCCACATGGAATTAGAGGGTGTCTCCCTCTGTGCCCTGACAAGCTGACATTGGCCCATTTCCTGTCAGTGTTGCCCCCTCTCTCTCCTCTTCTTTTCACTCTTAGCATTCCTCTCCTTTTCAGTAACCTCTTTTGTCACTGGACATAGGGTCCAACATGTCTGACTCAGAAAAAAAAAAGGCATTATTTTATTTTTGCCTAGGTAAGACGATATGGCTCTGTCCTAAATATCCTGAAATATTTGAATATTCCTCACCATTAGGTGGCTTTTCTACATTTCTTTACCATCAAGACTAACAGACCAGTACTGGGATAAATGCTGTGGGAAATTGAGTCAGCTGAAAGCATGGTCTCTGCCTTGACAGAGTTTATAATCTAATAGAGGAGAGAAAAATATATACAAAACAGCCCCAAGGAAACATAAAGTACTATAACAATATACAATCTTTAAAATAGCATCCCTGCAAACTGTTGACAGATTAATCTTCCCCAAGCACTGCTTTTATCATCCCCAAGCACAGCTTTTATCATGTCCTCTGCCTCTCAACAGCCTTCACAGCCTTATTTCTTATCACATTAAGTCCAAACTCCTCTGCTGTTTTTCAGGACCTCCTTAATCTGGCTTCACCTGTTTTATCCAAATTTATGTCCCACTTTTTCCACACCAGGCCAGAATGTTTCCAAATCTTTGGTGGTGTTGTCTTTCCCAGCTTAAATGTAGGAAGTATGGCCCCAATCCTACTTTACCTTACAGCTCTTCTTCCTTGAAACTAGTTCTTGATGGAGCAGACCATATTGCTCTTTCAGTTATTTAAATACCAGTACGTTACCTATAGCCTTTAGATATTTATTTTTGGATCTTGGGCGTTTCCCTTATTAACTGAGCAACTGTGAACTGAAATCTATAAACTAACTCCCTAAGCCTGCTTCTTGAACTATAAAATTGGGATGGCTTGTAGAATTACTATGATAACTAGAGATAATATATTTAAAGGACGGAGAACTGGGCTTGGCTAGTTACCATTAAACCAACTTTTCTTTTTTTTTAAACCACTACAAAAATGAAAAAGTAGAATAATGGAAATGTCAAAATTGGCTGTTAAGCTACTGTATCCATAATTATTGACACATGAGCAAGATTATACATTTCTTAGATTTAGAGGATAAATATTTTGGGGACTACACATTGCCTAGCAGAGATGCTTAATATATACAGTCATCCCTTGGTATCTGTGGAGTATTGGTTCCAGGGCCCAGAGGGGACACCAAAATCCAAGGATGCGCAAGTCCCACAACCAGCCCTCTATATCCCTGGTTACGCATCTATGGATTCAACCAACCAACCACAGATTGTGTAGTACTTTAGTATGCATTTGTCAAAAAATAAATCCAAGTATAAGTGGACCCATGCATTTCAAATGCTTGTTGTTCAAGGGTCAGCTGTATTTGACAATCAGTTAAAAATTCAAGTTTTCAAATTCAAATTTGAGTGGCAGTAAAATGTAGTGAATGAGAGGCTCTATTCTGGAGCAAGGTTCTTTCATTCAAATCCCAGCTGTTCCCCTCATTTACTATGAGACTTTCTTCAAGTTACGTAAACTCTCTGTGCCTCAATTTCCTCACCTATAAATAGGGACAAAAGTACCTATCTCCAGGGGTTGTTATGAGGATTATATGAATTAAAATTTGTAGAGTCGATATTTGTAATATATTATAGGATATTTGTGCTAAGGATGGAGATTAGTAAATAGTAAGCATTATATCAGTATTTATTAAATATACTTCTAAACATATACTACTTTCCTTGACCAGCACTGTAGTCCTTATATCTCTTCTGACTCTTTTTTTCCATTATCAAAATATAATTATCCTGTACTTCATATTTGACCTTTGATAATAATTCTTATAAATAAATGAGGTAATTAAACTAAGTTTGGAAACAGAAAAAATGCACAGATTATTTGATGGTCAGCTTTTTCCAGAATATCAGAGTTATATTACAATTCGTATGGGAAGTGTAGAATAGAACATATTGGCCCTCACTAGCATATAAATTTAGCTCAGACAATAAAGACTTACTGCAGGAAAACTTGGGGTGAAAGATTAAAGCACTCCAGCAGGTACTCTTCAAGGCTTTGTGGGGCCTGGAACCTCATTTACCACCTTCCAGATGGAAGCCATTGTTTGGCACTTCCTCTTTGTTAGATCTAGAGTTCAGGTAGTATCCCTTGTGACTCAGTCTCACAAGAGTAAAGGCTGCCCCTCTGTAGGTTGCCAGCAGCCCTCACTCTGATATTCTCCACTGTGGTCACTGGATTCTCCCTCCTTCTTTCTACTAGTACCAGTTCTCTAGCAATTAGCACTTAATTCACTTGTTTTTATCTCCTTCTCATGATTTCTTACTCATGGCTTCTGAACACTACTTGTTCTCTCTGAATCTCATTGCTTTTGTGTCATGCTACCCTATTGCTCCTTCTCTCTGTGTCTTATACTCACACAGTCCAACAGAGTTGAGTTCATGGATAGCCCCATAAGATGTCTTTCTAGGCAGTGCTCTCATGCCCAGGTACCTCATAGGTTGTTGGACAAGCCATAGGAGTTTCCTGTAGGTCAGTCACTTTTCACCCCCATAACCATCCACCGTACATAAAGTGGCAGGGTCAAAGGTCACAAACCATTCCAACTATGATTAAGAGTTCCTCCAGTGGGGTCTATAGGCTCAGCAGACACTCAGAATAGCATAGGCTTGTCTTCAGTGCAGCTAGCCTATCAACTTCTACTGAGAGAGTTGGTGATTGAGAGGCTGAGACATAGAAGCACAGGCTTTGATCTAGGTAGGGACACAGGGAATTCTCAGACATTCTAGAAGGAAAATTGGCTTTCAGTATACATGGGTTAGCTCCACCTTGGAGCTGGATCCATGCAGAAGAAAGCAGGTGATTTTAGGACAATATAATGGAGTGTTAGCCTCTTAAATCTAGTGAAGGATTCTAGGCATGTGGGATCCTTAGAGAGGAGTTACAGAAAACTAACCTGGCCACAAACAGCTCTTGCTCCCACATTATTCCTTTCTCCATCTCTTCTTCTTTTATTTTTCTATCCTTTGGATTTTTTATTTAATGTGTATGGTTCTAAGAACCAGTATTCACAACTTTTTCACAACCATATTTTATTTCAACAGTAAAGTATATATCAGGCTTCTGTTAGTTAGTTTAGACATTAAAAACATTTTTCACAAATTAGAAGTATAGCCAGTGTGTTTAAGAGCATCCTTAAGAGAAGGAACATCATCTCACAAGATGCAGTGCAATACATTTACATAAGAGCATTTGAGTCAGCTGGACCAAAGGCACACAAAAGACTGGAGGTGCAGAGGGCAAACTGAGTAGACAGTGTCTTTCAGGAGACTGGTGTATAAGGAAGTTCCTTCAACTCTATGATGAGTATTGGGAGCAGTAAGAGCAGTCACCTGGTTTTTTGGGAGCTTAATAGTTTCTGGACATGATCCTCCAAGCCAGGAAATATCAAATACATCCAGCCTGGAATGCTGTACCTTGCTGCTACTTTGTAAAACTGCTCTCTAGTTTTGAACTAGAATATGCATGGCCATGGAGAAATAGGAAGAAAATGAAAATTATTTTATTTTTCAAAATAAGGTATATTTGCATAATAATATGTGGTGTTGTGAGTGCCAGTTCTGGCTCTGCTTTTACAAGCCACATGAACTTTGGCAATTAACCTCTCACCTAAGTCTCCAGGAAAGACAAGAGAACTAACTAAATTATTTCTGCAGTTCTTCTGGTTTCCATAGTACAATGATTTCATCAATTTTCAAACAAAGAGAGCTAAGATAATTCTCAAAAACTCTTAACTTTAAAATGAATTTTAAGGATACTACAATGTGAGAGTACTTTGTCAAGGTTCTGCTGAGTTACTTCATGTGCTCCAGTGGCTTGGCCAATTTTACAAAAGACTGCAGCAACTTCAAGTATTAGACTGCAAGTGTCATCATTTTTTCCACTTGAAATTCTAGGTCCGTATTAGGGCCATCATGCCAAACCAGTTTCTGAAAAGACCTCTCTTTTGTATGTCTCTGTGTGTATACACATAGGTGTCTGTGTGAAAGTGTGTGCTTTGCTGATGAGGTGGATGAGGGAGTGTAGAGAGGAAATGCATCCAGGAATCTTCCTGGAAAATGGCACACCTTGTTAAAGGAGGAGAGAGGATGACTATACACAGTCTCATGAACTTTTGTGGCTGGAAAAGGAGCCCAGAAACACTTAGCCTGGCAATTTTGACTATACTTGCCATTATTCAAATCAACCATTAAAAAAAAAAAAAAAGTCAAGGGGGCAAAAACACAGTTATATTCATTGTCTGCACATCTGGTGGTGGAAGGATAAATTTTTTAAATGCCCTAATAAAAAATAAAGGCAAATGGAGTAAAATCCAAGGAAAATGTTGGTTCTGTATTACAATCTCCTCATTTACACCAGCTCATTCCAGATGCACAGCTGGTTGCCCTGCAACATCCACTGTAACTCTGTAAAAGCCTCCCTTGTAGGCTATGCAGACTGTCTGCTTGACATCCCCAGTAGCGTCTTAGTCCCTTTTTACTGTTTCCATGTTTATCCCAAGGAAAAGTAAAAAAGGAGACAAATATACTACTTCTTCTTTTTTTTTTTTCGGAGAGCACTTGTGCAGTGTGAAGCAACATATCTACAGAGCCTAGTGCTTCAGCTGGGAACCATAAGACTATACTGCATGCCATAGCTTTGGCTCAAATTTTATAGCTCAATAAATTTGGGGTTTGTTAATGGATATTCTATAAAAGATTAAAATTCATTTATAAATATTGATTCACAGTCTATTATATTAGGATTATCTACATATTAAAAATAAAAATTATGTTAAAACAACATTAAAGCCTTAGATTCAGATCTTTTCTGTCTGGCACAAATCATCTTCAGGCTTGAGAGCAAAAGAAAAGAACAGAGAAGCTATTATTTTGTTTGAGAGAGAAAAAGAGTAAATCTTCTTAAAACTCTCGTCCAATATACACCCTGTTAAAGGGTCCTCTGATGAATATTTCTTCCTCTATGACCAGTTTCAGACTTTGGCCACTGAGAGGAGCAAGTATTATTTGAGCAAGAGTGTCCTGATTACAGTTTAAGGGTAGTAATAAAGACAGTGTCACTTATTTTTAGGTTCATACTGCCTAAAGTTGGCCATTCAACTGAACTTGTTTACAAAAAAACAAAAATCTCACACAGTCTACCTAAAGGGTAATTATTTTCACTCAACTGACTTGTCAGTGCCCTGGACATGGTCACAGGCTTCAGACATTACAGAGCTCAGTCACTATTCATCAAGCAGACATGGACTTTCCTTTCAGTTTTTCCTCTCACTTTTTGTGGTTAGTAAAAGTATAACAATCTTGCATTTATTGGTTAATCACCAAGTTGATGGTAATAGTGCCAGGCATGTGTAAAGCATTTTATAATTTCAGTAGAGATTTCATACATGCTGTCCTGTGACCCTCACAATGTACTCATGAGGTGTATGTGGTTGAGTGCAGCCCATGGTGCAGATGAAGACATGGAGCAGAAAGGAGGAGGTGCCCATCTCAGGCCACCCCACCAGTGCTTGTGTCTACTGCCCTGCATCTCCCCACCTGCCCTCTCTCATTTTTGCAGATACACATTCAGGAGTCTATTCTTGGTCAGAGAACCCAAAGAAATATTTTTTTGTTAAAATCTGAAACCTCACCAGGAAATTTCATGTGATTCTTGCTAGGTTAATATTATCCCAATGACAGCTGGTTATGTCAGATGACATGACCTCATGACTCTAGGTCACTCAAAGAGAGTTTTTGTGTATGTATGCACTTTAAATCTAGAGTTTAAAATTTATGTTTGTTTAACCTATCATGTAGAACCTCTTGTGTGTGTGTGTGTGTGTGTGTGTGTGTGTGTGTGTGTGTGTGTGAATAAAGAGCAGAACAGTAATACAGAATTACCTATTTGGTAAAAAATAAGATTTTGATTGAGAAAATTATAGTTACTCAAATACTATTTGAATATGTTCTCCTTGTTTAAAACAAAGCATTTTAAAATGTTGCACTGATGGCAAAAATTTCCTTTAATCAATCATCCCAATCTGAGCCCTCCCTGACTACTGCTATATTTTTCTACATACATGTTTATGTATATTCTATGCCTGTTTGTTTTACAAAAAAATGCATTATGTTTAGTATATCATTCTGATGGTTGTGCTTAAATTTACAAAAATATGTCTTGGCAATCTATCTATCTGTAGAGACAACCATCTCTAAATTACACCATAATATGAATGCACCACGTTTTCAAGTCATTTCCCTGCTAAATTAACATTTGCACTATTGCCAGACTTTCCCTGATATAAACAACGCTGGACAAATAACCCCCAACATGACTCACTTTGCACATGTGCATGTTTTTCTAGGGCAGAACCTGTTAAGTGCTGGTGCTAGATCATAGAGCATGCAGATTTTTATTTAAATAGTTATTGCTTAATTTTCTTCCTCTCAACGATTGTGCCAATTTACATTTCCACCAGCTGTAGAAGAGAGTGTGCTGTACTTTCACATAGTTGTCAATATGTGATTCTAACAGACCTTAAGAATAGTTGAAATAACAAATGTATAAGCCATAAGCACCAAATGCCTTCTATGATGTTTGGTTCCTAAGGTTACAGTTTTAGGTGCAACAGCAAACTGGATGGGAAGAGAAAGGGGGAGACACTTTAAATACCCTGGGGTGTGTCCTCAAGCCAAGAAGTTTTATCTGGAAGAAAAGATTTACAAACAAAAATATGCAGCTGTCCTCAGATGCTTAAAAGACTTGTGCAGAGAGCTCCAAGAGCACCAGGGCCAAGGTGCAGAAAGGGAAAGGACAGAAACATACTAAGTATAAAGCCAGTGAAACTTCACATATCAAGACCCTTTGCTTGCACAGGCCAGACATTCAATCATTCACATGGTCATGTCTTTTTGTAAAATTTATAAGGTAAGATATTTTCACTGCCACTTTCTCTTTCTATTCCAACTTTCCTCTGCTAAATCATCCCTTTTGTCAGATGACTTTGGAGTGGCTACAGGGTTTCCTGAAATTTGAGTAGAGAAATTAGTTTGCAAATACATGTAATATAGATTTAATGGGTTATATTTATATGGTACATAGTCACTTTGGTGCATGGTTAGATTGCCTTTATCTAGGTTACACAGGCTAGTACATTTAAGAATTGGATTTGTAGAACTTGAATGAAAATGATCATAAAGTTACACTTCATATGCATAATAACCCAGTAAGAAACTGTCACTTCCTTACCTTTTTTTCTTCTTTATTTTTTAATTTTAACATCTTTATTGGAGTATAATTGCTTTACAATGGTATGTTAGTTTTAGCTTCACAACAATATGAATCAGTTATATATATACATATGTTCCCATATCTCTTCCCGCTTGCGCCTCCCTCCCTCCCACCCTCCCTATCCCACCCCTCCAGACAGCCACAAAGAACCGAGCCGGTTTCCCTGTGCCATGCGGCTGCTTCCCACTGGCTATCTACCTTACGTTTGTTAGTATATATATGTCCATGTCTCTCTCTCGCCCTAACACACCTCACCCTTCCCCCTCCCCATATCCTCAAGTCTGTTCTCCAGTAGGTCTCTGTCTTTATTCCTGTTTTACCCCTAGGTTCTTCATAACATTTTTTTTTCTTAAATTCCATATATATGTGTTAGCATACGGTATTTGTCCTTCTCTTTCTGACTTACTTCACTCTGTATGACAGACTCTAGATCTATCCACCTCATTACAAATAGCTCAATTTCGTTTCTTTTTATGGCTGAGTAATATTCCATTGTATATATGTGCCACATCTTCTTTATCCATTCATCCGACGATGGGCACTTAGGTTGTTTCCATCTCCAGGCTATTGTAAATGGAGCTGCAATGAACATTTTGGTACATGATTCTTTTGGGATTATGGCTTTCTCAGGGCATATGCCCAGTAGTGGGATTGCTGGGTCATATGGTAGTTCTATTTGTAGTTTTTTAAGGAACCTCCATACTGTTCTCCATAGTGGCTGTACCAATTCACATTCCCACCAGCAGTGCAAGAGTGTTCCCTTTTCTCCACACCCTCTCCAGCATTTATTGTTTCTAGATTTTTTGATGATGGCCATTCTGACTGGTGTGAGATGATATCTCATTGTAGTTTTGATTTGCATTTCTCTAATGATTAATGATGTTGAGCATTCTTTCATGTGTTTGTTGGCAGTCTGTATATCTTCTTTGGAGAAATGTCTATTTAGGTCTTCTGCCCATTTTTGGATTGGGTTGTTTATTTTTTTGTTATTGAGCTGCATGAGCTGCCTGTAAATTTTAGAGATTAATCCTTTGTCAGTTGATTCATTTGCAAATATTTTCTCCCATTCTGAGGGTTGTCTTTTGGTCTTGTTTATGGTTTCCTTTGCTGTGCAAAAGCTTTGAAGTTTCATTAGGTCCCATTTGTTTATTTTTGTTTTTATCTCCATTACTCTAGGAGATGGGTCAAGAAGGATCTTGCTGTGATTTATGTCATAGAGTGTTCTGCCTATGTTTTCCTCTAAGAGTTTGATAGTTTCTGGCCTTACATTTAGGTCTTTAATCCATTTTGAGCTTATTTTTGTGTATGGTGTTAGGGAGTGATCTAATCTCATACTTTTACATGTACCTATCCAATTTTCCCAGCACCACTTATTGAAGAGGCTGTCCTTTCTCCACTGTATATTCCTGCCACCTTTATCAAAGATAAGGTGAGCATATGTGCATGGATTTATCTCTGGGCTTTCTATCCTGTTCCATTGATCTATCTTTCTGTTTTTGTGCCAGTACCATACTGTCTTGATTACTGTAGATTTTTAGTATAGTCTGAAGTCAGGAAGTCTGATTCCTCCAGCTCCATTTTTCGTTCTCAAGATTACTTGGGCAATTTGGGGTCTTTTGTGATTCCATACAAATTGTGAAATTTTTTGTTCTAGTTCTGTGAAAAATGCCAGTGGTATTTTGATAAGGATTGCATTGAATCTGTAGATTGCTTTGGGTAGTAGAGTCATTTTCACAATGTGGATTCTTCCAATCCAAGAACATGGTATATCTCTCCATCTATTTGTATCATCTTTAATTTCTTTCATCAGTGTCTTATAATTTTCTGCATACAGCTCTTTTGTCTCCTTAGGTAGGTTTATTCCTAGATATTTTATTCTTTTTGTTGCAATGGTAAATGGGAGTGTTTTCTTGATTTCACTTTCAGATTTTTCATCATTAGTGTATAGGAATGCCAGAGATTTCTGTGCATTAATTTTGTATCCTGCTACTTTACCAAATTCATTGATTAGCTCTAGTAGTTTTCTGGTAGCATCTTTAGGATTCTCTATGTATAGTATCATGTCATCTGCAAATAGTGACAGCTTTATTTCTTCTTTTCCGATTTGGATTCCTTTTATTTCCTTTTCTTCTCTGACTGCTGTGGCTAAAACTTCCAGAACTATGTTGAATAAGAGTGGTGAGAGTGGGCAACCTTGTCTTTTTCCTGACCTTAGTGGAAATGCTTTCAGTTTTTCACCATTGAGGACAATGTTGGCTGTGGGTTTGTCATATGGTCTTTATTATGTTGAGGAAAGTTCCCTCTTTGCCTACTTTCTGCAGGGTTTTTATCATAAATGGGTGTTGACTTTTGTCAAAAGCTTTCTCTGCATCTATTGAGATGATCATATGGTTTTTCTCCTTCGATTTGTTAATATGGTGTATGACATTGATTGATTTGTGTATACTGAATAATCCTTGCATTCCTGGAATAAACCCCACTTGATCATGGTATATGATCCTTTTAATGTGCTGTTGGATTCTGTTTGCTAGTATTTTGTTGATGATTTTGGCATGTATGTTCATCCGTGATATTGGCCTGTAGTTTTCTTTCTTTGTGACATCCTTGTCTGGTTTTGGAATCAGGGTGATGGTGGCCTCGTAGAATGAGTTGGGGAGTGTTCCTCCCTCTGCTATAGTTTGGAAGAGTTTGAGAAGGATAGGTGTTAGCTCTTCTCTAAATGTTCGATAGAATTCGCCTGTGAAGCCATCTGGTCCTGGGCTTTTGTTTGTTGGAAGATTTTTAATCACAGTTTCAATTTCAGTGCTTGTGATTGGACTGCTCATATTTTCTATTTCTTCCTGATTCAGTCTTGGCAGGTTATGCCTTTCTAAGAATTTGTCCATTTCTTCCAGGTTGTCCATTTTATTGGCATAGGGCTGCTTGTAGTAATCCCTCATGATCTTTTGTATTTCTGCAGTGTCAGTTGTTACTTCTCCTTTTTCATTTCTAATTCTATTGATTTGAGTCTTCTCCCTTTTTCTCTTGATGAGTCTGGCTAATGGTTTATCAATTTTGTTTATCTTCTCAAAGAACCAGCTTTTAGTTTTACTGATCTTTGCTATCGTTTCCTTCATTTCTTTTTCATTTATTTCTGATCTGATTTTTATGGTTTCTTTCTTTCTGCTAACTTTGGGGTTTTTTTGTTCTTCTTTCTCTAATTTCTTTAGCTGCAAGGTTAGGTTGTTTATCTGAGTTGCTTCTGTTTCTTAAGGTAGGATTGTATTGCTATAAAGTTCCCTCTTAGAACTGCTTTTTCTGCATCCCATAGATTTTGAGTCATCGTGTCTCCATTGTCATTTGTTTCTAGGCATTTTTTGATTTTCTCTTTGATTTCTTCAGTGATCACTTCGTTATTAAGTAGTGTATTGTTTAGCCTCCATGTATTTGTATTTTTTACAGATCTTTCCCTGTAATTGATATCTAGTCTCATAGCGTTGTGGTCGGAAAAGATGCTTGATACAATTTCAATTTTCTTAAATTTACCAAGGTTTGATTTGTGACCCAAGATATGATCTATCATGGAGAATGTTCCATGAGCACTAGAGAAAAATGTGTATTCTGTTGTTTTTGGATGGAATGTCTTATAAATATCAATTAAGTCCATCTTCTTTAATGTACCATTTAAAGCTTGGGTTTCCTTATTTATCTTCATTTTGGATGATCTGTACATTGGTGAAAGTGGGGTGTTAAAGTCCCCTACTACGAATGTGTTACTGTCGATTTCCCCTTTTATGGCTGTTAGTATTTGCCTTATGTATTGAGGTGCTCCTATGTTAGGTGCATAAATATTTACAATTGTTATATCTTCTTCTTGGATCAGTCCCTTGATCATTATGTAGTGTCCTTCTTTGTCTCTCCTAATAGTCTTTATTTTAAAGTCTATTTTGTGTGATATGAGAATTGCTACTCCAGCTTTCTTTTGGTTTCCATTTGCATGAAATACCTTTTTCCATCCCCTTGCTTTCAGTCTGTGTGTGTCTCTAGGTCTGAAGTGGGTCTCTTCTAGACAGCAAATATATGCATCTTGTTTTTGTATCCATTCAGCAAATCTGTGTCTTTTGGTGGGAGCATTTAGTCCATTTACACTTAAGGTAATTATCGATATGTATGTTCCTATTCCCATTTTCTTAACTGTTTTGTGTTCGTTATAGTAGGTCTTTTCCTTCTCTTGTGTTTCTTGCCTAGAGAAGTTCATTTAGCATTTGTTGTAAAGCTGGTTTGGTCATGCTGAACTTGCTCAGCTTTTGCTTGACTGTAAAGCTTTTAATTTCTCCATCCAATCTGAATGAGATCCTTGATGGGTAGAGTAATCTTGGTTGCAGGTTTTTCTCCTTCATCACTTTCAAGATGTCCTGCCACTCCCTTATGGTTTGCAGAGTTTCTGCTGAAAGATCAGCTGTTAACCGTATAGGGATTCCCTTGTGTGTTATTTGTTGTTTATCCCTTGCTGCTTTTAATATGTTTTCTTTGTATTTAATTTTTAACAGTTTGATTAATATGTGTCTTGGCATATTTCTCCTTGGATGTATGCTGTATGGGACTCTCTGTGTTTCCTGGACTTGATTAACTATTTCCTTTCCCATATTAGGGAAGTTTTCAACTATAATCTCTTCAAATATTTTCTCAGTCCCTTTCTTTTTCTCTTCTTCTTCTGGAACCCCTGTAATTCGAATGTTGGTGCATTTAATGTTGTCCCAGAGGTCTCTGAGACTGTCCTCTGTTCTTTTCATTCTTTTTTCTTTATTCTGCTCTGCAGTAGTTATTTCCACTATTTTATCTTCCAGGTCACTTATCCGTTCTTCTGTCTCAGTTATTCTGCTCTTGATCCCATCTAGAGTATTTTTAATTTCACTTATTGTGTTGTTCATTATTTTTGTTTTATCTTTATTTCTTCTAGGTCCTTGTTAAATGTTTCTTGCATTTTCTCTGTTCTATTTCCAAGATTTTGGATCATCCTTACTATCATTATTCTGAATTCTTTTTCAGGTAGACTGCCTATTTTCTCTTCATTTGTTAGGTCTGATGGGTTTTTATCTTGCTCCTTCATCGGCTGTGTGTTTTTCTGTCTTTTCATTTTGCTTATCTTACTGTGTTTGGAGTCTCCTTTTTTCAGGCTGCAGGTTCGTAGTTCCTGTTGTTTTTGATGTCTGTCCCCAGTGGCTAAGGTTGGTTGAGTGGGTTGTGTAGGCTTCCCGGTGGAGGGGACTAGTGCCTGTGTTCTGGTGGATGAGGCTGGATCTTGTCTTTCTGGTGGGAAGGTCCACATCTGGTGGTGTGTTTTGGGGTGTCTGTTGACTTATTATGATTTTGGGCAGGCTCTCTGCTAATGGGTGGGGCTGTGTTCCTGTCTTGCTAGTTGTTTGGCATAGGATGTCCAGCACTGTAGCTTGCTGGTCGTTGAGGGACCTGGGTGCTGGTGTTGAGATGAAGATCTCTGGGAGATTTTCACCATTTGATACTATGTGCAGCTGGGAGGTCTCTTGTGGACCAGTGTCCTGAAGCTGGCTCTCCCACCTCAGAGGCACAGCACCAACTCCTGGCTGCAGCACCAAGAGCCTTTCATCCATACAGCTCAGAAGAAAAGGGAGAAAAAGTAGAAAGAAAGAATTAGTAGAAGTAGAAAGAAAGAAAGAAAGGAGGGAGAAGGGGAGGGAGGGAGCAAGGAAGGAAGGAAGGTAGGTAGAAAAAAATGAAAGAAAGAAGATAAAGTAAAATAAAATAAAGTAAGAGAAAATATAATAAAATTGTTAAAATAAAAATAAATAATTATTAAGAGGAAAAAAAATCCAAAAAACAAAAAAACGGATGGATAGAACCCTGGAACAAATGGTGGAAGTAAAGCTATACAGACAAAATCTTGCACAGAAACATACACATACACACTCACAAAAAGAGGCAAAGAGGAAAAAATAATAAATCTTGCTCTCAAAGTCCAGCTCCTCAATTTGGGATGATTCATTGTCTAAAGGAGGGAAGGAAGGAAAGAAAGAACGAAGATAAAGTAAAATAAAATAATGTTATTAAAATAAAGAGTAATTATTAAGAAAAAATAAAAAAATATATATAAAAAGACGGACAGATAGAACCCTCGGACAAATGGTGGAAGCAAAGCTATACAGACAAAATCTCACACAGAAGCATACACATACACACAAAAAAAGGAAAAGGGGAAAGAATAATAAATCTTGCTCTCAAAGCCCACCTCCTTAATTTGGGATGATTCGTTGTCTATTCATGTATTCCACAGATGCAGCGTACATCAAGTTGATTGTGGAGCTTTAATCTGCTGCTTCTGCATCTCCTGGGAGAGATTTCCCTTTCGCTTCTTTGTTCTCACAGCTCCCAGGGGCTCAGCTTTGGATTTGGCCCTGCCTGTGTGTGTAGGTTGCTGGAGGACGTCTATTCTTTGCTCAGACAGGACGGGGTTAAAGAAGCCCCTGAATCGGAGGCTCTGGCTCACTCAGGCCGGGGGTAGGGAGGGTCACGGAGTGCAGGGCGAGCCTGCGGCAGCAGAGGCCAGTGTGACGTTGCACCAGCCTGAGGCGCGCCATGCATTCTCCCGGGGGAATTGTCCCTGGGTCCCGGGATCCTGGCAGTGGCAGACTGCACAGCCTCCCCGGAAGGGGGGTGTGGATAGTGACCTGTGTTCGCACACAGGCTTCTTGGTGGCGGCAGCAGCAGCCTTAGCGTCTCATGTCTGTCTCTGGTGTCCGAGCTTTTAGCCGCGGCTCACGCCCGTCTCTGGAAATCCTTTAAGCAGCATTCTTAATGCCCTCTCCTCGCTCACCAGGAAATAAAGAGGGAAGAAAAAGTCTCTTGCCTCTTCGGCAGGTCCAGACTTTTCCCTGGATTCCCTCCTGGCCAGCCGTGGTGCACTAACCCCCTGCAGGCTGTGTTCACGCCGCCAACCCCAGTCCTCTCCCGGCACTCCTACCGAAGCCCCGCCCACTCTGGCGGGGGAGCAGACAAACCTCTCAGGCTGATGAGTGCCAGTCGGCCCTGATCCTCTGTCCTGGAATCTCTTCGTTTTGCCCTCCGCACCCCTGTTGCTGTGCTTTCCTCCGCAGCACCGAAGCTCCCCCGCTCCGCCACCCGCAGTCTCTGCCTGTGAAGGGGCTTCCTAGTGTGTGGACACTTTTCCTCCTTCACACCTCCTTCCCACTGGTGCAGGACCCGTCCCTATCCTTTTGTCTCTGTTTATTCTTTTTTCTTTTGCCCTACCCAGGTACGTGGGGGGTTTCTTGCCTTTTGGGAGGTCTGAGGTCTTCTGCCAGCGTTCAGTAGGTGTTCTGTAGGAGTTGTTCCATGTGTAGATGTATTTCTGGTGTATCTGTGGGGAGGAAGGTGATCTCCTCGTTTTACTCTTCTGCCATCTTCCTGGAAGTCCCACTTCCTTACCTTTAAAGGCTGATAGACTGAAAGCCACTATCCAGTGTTCAGTCCTATCTTCACTTCCCTACTTGGCTCCAACACACACGTGTCTCATTGCACTTGGTGCTCTCCACTCCACTCCACTTAAACTGTTCTTCTTGTCTGTACCAGGCCATGACTTTGCTCACACTCTTCCCTGTCTAACAGGGCCTTTCCCTTTGCATCTATGCTGGCTCTTTTTAATTTCTTGATGATCTGATACAAAGTATAAACATTGGTAAAAATAACATAAAACTCTTAATAGACCACTACTAAAAGGTTATTTACCATAAATTGTCCAATGTGTGTCATCAATTTACAAAGGTTTGTAGGTTTTTCACTGCATACACACAAACACACACACACACAAAACCTTGAAATGTTCTGGCATCTTATAGCCTGTATATGGAAATTAACATTGGGAGATGTTTACCCAAATGAGACAATAGTCTTAACAATTTATGTAATGTTACAGACAACATGTTAAGATGCTGAAATAAAATTTAACAAACTATCAATGATTAAAGAAGGAGGGGATATGGGGATATATGTATGCATATAGCTGATTCACTTTGTTATACAGCAGAAACTAACACAACATTGTAAAGCAATTATACCCCTGTAAGGACGTTAAAAGAAAAAAGGAAAAAACACACATTTCCAGTCGAGCGTGGTGGTGCATGCCTGTAGTCCCAGCTAATTGGGAGGCTGAGACAGGAGGACCTCTTGAACCCAGGAGTTCTGGGCTGTAGTGTGCTATGGCAATCAGGTGTCCGCATTAAGTTGGGCATCAATATGGTGACCTCCCTGGAGCAGAGGACCACCAGGTTGCCTAAGAAGGGGGGAACCAGCCCAGGTCAGAAATGGAACAGGTCAAAACTCCCTTTCTGATTAGTAGTGGGATCACACCTGTGAATCGTCACTGCACTCCAGCTTGGGCAACATAGTGAGACCCCATCTCTTTTGAGTGATAAAAAGAAACAGAAAAAAAAAAAAAAAGACACATTTCCATCAAAGCTTGCTAAAGGAAAGGGTAAATTATTTTCCTACTCATTCCATTAAAAAAATGATGCTACAAAACTGTTGTCCTGTAGAGAGGTGATCAAAGAGCCAGCAGTCAAATAGTTTCAGAAAAATAGTAGATAGTATGCTAGGTAGTTAATAAATAAATATATTATAGTAAGTATAAATATGCTATTTTGCTGGATTTCACTCCCTTTTAAAATGTGTAATGTATTGTAGTTTTACTTATTTAACTAAATATTAACTTATTTTTAAGGCAGTTTTTTTGTTTTTATTATTTTTTATTGGAGTATGGTTGCTTTACAATATTGTGTTAGCCTTCACTGCACAACAAAATGGATCAGCCATATGCATACAGATATCCCCTCCCTTTTGGACTTCCCTCCCATTTAGATTACCACAGCGCATTAGGTAGAGTTACGTGTGCTATACAGTTTGTATAACTTTCACGACTGATTTTTATTTATATTTTGGATTCTTTGCCTTTCAGAGGGTTACCAAAACAGATAGGTTTCTAGCTCTATAAAATCTTGGATATTTTCTAGGAGAAGTAGATAAACATTGATGACTTTTAAGAGTGTGTGTTGCTCCCCTTAGGAGTCAGTGAGCCTCATGCATCTGGAATAAACTAGAGGCTAGATAATTATCAGCATGATATTTAATAGAAAAATACTATGAGCCAGTTGAAAGATCAAAATTCCATGATTCTTTTAAGCTGCTTCATATCTCTATTTCTCAACATGAGAAAGAATATCTTAAGAGAAAGATTAATTAGACCCAATAACTCTTTTCACAAGATAAAAGGGAAGAAGAAAAAGGAAGAGGAGGAAGAGGAGACAGAGAAGGGAAGAAAGAGGATGAAGAGGAGGAGGGAGATAAGCTATCATATATCTGCATAGGGAATCCTTATAGAATGAAATCAAAATTCTCATTCTATAAGATGATACAGATTGCATATGTGACTTTTCAAAACAGAGGTGCCCAAGTGTTCACACACAGCAAGCTACCAAGAATTCTATTTTCTTCTAATTTAGATATTACTCAATATTCACAAGCTGTGAGTAAAGTAGCACCCTGTTCCCCCAGCATTCACTATGGCTTGCCTTTGGCAAAATGCTACTTCTCCTTCCTATATTAGGAGAGGAAAAAAAAAAGATATTCCAAAGCGTGTTTGAAAAAGCCCAAGGGCTCTTGAATATCAAATAGCTGACATTAAACAACATGGATGATTGAAGTGTAAATGAATAAAAAAAAATCTGGATTTTTTCCCATTTACATTAAATATCCGTAAAAAGCTAAGGGAAGGGAGAGCTAAATATCTGGAAAATGCTCTGATTTTTTTTAAATTTATTTATTTTATTTATTTTATTTTTGGCTGTGTTGTGTCTTCGTTGCTGTGAGCAGGCTTTCTCTAGTTGCAGCTAGTGGGCTTCTCATTGCGGTGGCTTCTCTTATTGTGGAGTGTGGACTCTAGGAGTCCGGGCTTCAGTAGTTGTGTCTCACAGGCTCTAGAGTGCAGGCTCAGTAGTTGTAGCACACGAGCTTAGCTGTTCCACGGCATGTGAGATCTTCCCGGACCAGGGCTCAAACCTGTATCCCCTGCATTGGCAGGCAGATTCTTAACCACTGTGCCACCAGGGAAGACTGCTCTGAAATATTTGATGAACAAAAACTAAACTCAGCTTATCTGTGCATACAAAATACGTGTGCATGTATAGAAACAATGAATATGTGTGTAAAGACAGAACTAGGTTGTATTTATTTTGCAGCCTGAGAAAGCTTTGACGGTGAAAATGTTGTGATAAATGTTGATGGAATTGGAAGCAATTTGTTCCATTGTTCTGTTTCACCTATGAATAAGCAGATATCATTTCAACTTTTTTGTTGAAAATAGCATTTGGAACTGTGGTAAGTCGAACTCTCAGGTTTGATTTTTCTCATCAAATTGATTTTGATGAGAAATCTCATCAAATTTGATTTTTCTCATCAAAACATCAATCATTCTCTATTTGTCAACACCCTTGCTGTCCTCCTGATTAGCAGGAGGCTCCAGCCAATCAGTAGGTGGGACAAAGGAAGGCAAACACTCACTTTAAACTTTCCTGCCACTAAAGGTCAGATTTCTCCTTGTGAACCTTCATCTAAGCATACAGGTGTGCAAATGCACATACTCGCATTAAGGAAACATCCAGAATGACTAATCATCAGGTGATAAACCTGACTGAAGCTCAGGTACATAGAATTATTCAAAGAATTTCTAAACCCTTAACAGTTTTAGGAACTAGCAATATGCAGGATCCTTTGAAAATTTTTGCTTTCCTTTTCTTAATCTTGTTCATTTTAAGTCTGGCAATGGATGGAGGAGAGACACATCTAGTATTTGAATCATGAAATATTATAGACAATTTTCACTCTTCAGAGTATATGTGTATATTCAAGTTTAGCTTTTGTCCAAAATAGCCTATGTTTTAATCACTCTAAGAAATGACTTGATCACAATTCCAAAGTTTCATTCATGTATCAGATTTTTTAAGCCCCCTTATTTTTTTTCTATAAACTAACATGGATATTAATCTTCATGGTCTAATCATGGAGAGTGTGGGTGCATTTTAAAAATGTGTGGGTACTTTCAGTTTTCACAAAAACTGGAACTGAGGAGAGGGACAAAATATCAGGGGTAGGAGAATTACCCTGCAGCAAGAGTGGTGATATGGAAAAGAAAGAATTGGTTTACATTCCAGATTAATTTCCAGTAGTCCTAGAGATTTGTCATACTGAGTGAAATAAGTCAGACAGAGAAAGGCAAATATCATATGATATCACTTATAGGTGGAATCTTAAAAAAAAGAGTACAAATGAACTTATCTAAAAAACAAATACAGTGACAGATATAAAACAAACTTATGGTTATCAGTGGGTAAGGTGGGGAGGGATAAATTGGGAGATTGGGATTGACATATACACACTACTGTATATAAAATAGACAGCTAATAAGGAGCTACTGTAAAGAACAAGGAACTCTACTCAATACTCTGTAATAGACTATCAGGGAAAAGAATCTAAAAAAGAGTGGACATTTTCTACCATTCTGAGGGTTGTCTTTTCGTCTTATTTATGGTTTGCTTTGCTGTGTAAAAGATTTTAAGTTTCATTAGGTCCCATTTGTTTATTTTTATTTTTTTTCCATTTCTCTAGGAGGTGGGTCTAAAAGGATCTTGCTGTGATTTATGTCATAGAGTGTTCTGGCTATGTTTTCCTCTAAGAGTTTGATAGTTTCTGGCCTTACATTTAGGTCTGTAATCCATTTTGAGTCTATTTTTGTGAATGGTGTTATGGAGTGTTCTAATTTCATTCTTTTACATGTAACTGTCCAGTTTTCCAGGCACCATTTATTGAAGAGGCTGTCTGTTCTCCATTGTACATTCTTGTTTCCTTTATCAAAATAAGGTGACATTAAGTGTGTGGGTTTATCTCTGGGCTTTCTATCCTGTTCCATTGACCTATATTTCTGTTTTTGTGCCTGTACTATACTGTTTTGATTACTGTAGCTTTGTAGTATAGTCTGAAGTCAAGGAGTCTGATTCCTCCAGCTCCATTTTTCTTTCTCAAGATTGCTTTGGCTATTTGGTGTCTTTTGTGTTTCCATACAAATTGTGAAACATTTTGTTTTACTTCTATGAAAAATGCAATTGGTAGTTTGATAGGAATTGCATTGGATCTGTAGATTGCTTTGGGTAGTAGAGTCATTTTTGCAAAGTTGATTATTCCAGTACAAGAACATGGTATATCTCCCCATCTGTTCATATCATCATTAATTTCTTTCATCAGTGTCTTACAGTTTTTTGCAGAGGTCTTTTGCCTCCTTAGGTAGGTATTTTATTCTTTTTGTTGCAAGGGTGAGTGAGATTGTTTCATTCATTTCTCTTTCTGATCTTTCATTGTTAGTGTATAGGAATGCAAGAGATTTCTGTGCATTAATTTTGTATCCTGAAACTTTACCAAATTCATTGATTACTCCTAGTAGTTTTCTTGTAGCATCTTTAGGATTCTCTATGTATAGTATCATGACATCTGCAAACAGTGAGTTTTACTTCTTCTTTTCCAATTTGGATTCCTTTTATTTCTTTTTGGATATAGTGTCAGAGTGGACATCCTTGTCCTGTTCCTGATCCTAAAGGAAATGCTTTCAGTTTTCACCATTGAGAATGATGTTGGTTGTGGGTTTGTTGTATACGGCCTTCATTATGTCGAGGTAGGTTCCCTCTATGCCCACTTTCAGAGACTTTTTTTTTTTTATCATAAATGTGTGTTGAATTTTGTCAAAAGCTTTTTCTGCATCTATTGAGATGATCATACAGATTTTATTCTTCAGTTTGTTAATATGGTGTATCACATTGATTGATTTGTGTATATTGAAGAATCCTTGCATCTCTGGGATAAACCAGCTCTACAACAAATGCTAAAGGAACTACTTGATCATGGTGTATGATCCTTTTAATGTGCTCTTGGATTCTGTTTGCTATTATCTTGTTGAGGATTTTTCCATCTATATACATCAGTGATATTGGTCTGTAATTTTCTTTTTTTTGTAGTACCTTTGTCTTGTTTTGGTATCAGGGTGATGGTGTCCTCATAGAATTAGTTTGGGAGTGTTCCTTCCTCTGCAATTTTTCGGAAGAGTTTGAGAACGGATGTTAGCTCTTCTCTAAATGTTTTATAGAATTCACCTTTGAAACCATCTGGTCCTGGACTTTTATTTTTGGGGATATTTTTAAACCACAGTTTCAATTTCATTACTTGTGACTGATCTGTTCATATTTTCTATTTCTTCCTGGTTCATTCTTGGAAAGTTATACCTTTCAAAAAATTTGTCCATTTCTTCCAGGTGTCCATTGTATTGGCATAATATTTCTTGTAGTAGTCTCTTAGTATGCTTTGTATTTCTGTGGTGTCTGTTGGAACTTCTCCTTTCCATTTCTAATTTTATTGATTTGTGTCCTCTCCCTCTATTTCCTGATGAGTCTGTCTCAATGTTTATCAATTTTGTTTATATTCTCAAATAACCAGCTTTTAGTTTTATTGATCTTTGCTACTGTTTTCTTTCTATTTCATTTTTTCTGCTCTGTTCTTTGTAATTTCTTTCCATCTACTCACTTTGTGTTTTGTTTGTTCTTCTTTCTCTAGTTCCTTTAGGTATAAGGTTAGATTGTTTGTGATTGTTCTTGTTTCTTGAGGTAGTATTGTATTGCTATAAACTTCCCTCTTAGAACTGCTTATGCTGCATCCCATAGGTTTTGGATCATCATGTTTTTGTTGTCATTGTCTCTAGGTATTTTTTGATATCTGCTTTGATTTTTTCAGTGAACTCTTGGTTATTTAGTAACATATTATTTAGCCTCCATGTGTTTGCATTTTTTTTTTCCCCTGTAATATATTTCTAATCTTATAGCATTGTGGTTGGAAAAGATGTTTGATATGATTTCAATATTCTTAAATTTACTGAGGCTTGAGTTGTGACCCAAGATGTGATCTATCCTGGAGAAAGTTCTGTGTGCACTTGAGAAGAAACTGTAATCTGCTGTTTTCTCGTGGAATGTCCTATAAATATCAATTAAATCTATGTGGTCTACTGTGTCATTAAAAGCTTGTGTTTCCTTATTAATTTTTTGCCTTAATGATCTGTCCATTGGTATAAATGAGGTGTTAAAATCCGCCACTATTATTGTGTTACTGTTGATTTCCTTTTTTTGTGTGTTAGCAGATGCCTTATGTATTGATGTGCTCCTATGTTGGGTTCATATATATTTATAATTTTTATATCTTCTTCTTGAATTGATCCCTTGATCATTATGTAGTGTCCTTCCTTGTCTCTCATAACATACTTTATTTTAAAGTCTATTTCATCTGATAAGAGTATTGCTACTTCAGCTTTCTTTTGATTTCCATTTGCATGGAATATCTTTTTCCATTTCCTCCCTTTCAGTCTGTATGTGTCCCTAGGACTGAAGTGGGTCTGGTCTTGTTTTTTGTATCTATTCAGAGAGTCTGTGTCTTTTGGTTGGAGCATTTAATCCATTCACATCAAAGGTAATTATTGATATGTATGTTCCTATTACCATTTTCTTAATTGTTTTGGGTTTGTTTTGGTAGGCCCTTTTCTTCTCTTGTGTTTCCCACTTAGAAATTTCCTTTAGCATTTGTGGTAGAGCTGGTTTAGTGGTGCTGAATTCTCTTAGCTTTTGCTTGTCTGTAATATTTTTCTGTCAAATCTGAATGAGATTCTTGCTTAGTAATCTTGGTTGTAGGTTCCTCCCTTTCAACACTTTAAATATATCATGATACTCCCTTCTGCCTTGTAGATTTTCTACTGAGAAATCAGCTGTTAACCTTATGGGAATTCCCTTGTATGCTATTTGTCATTTTTCCCTTGTTGCTTTTAATATTTTTTTCTTTTTCTTTTATTTTTGTCAATTTGATTACTATGTGTCTTGGCATGTTTCTCCTTGAGTTTATCCTGTATGGGACTCCCTGCACTTCCTGGACTTAGGTGATTATTTCCTTTCCCATGTTAGGGAAGTTTTCGGCTATAATCTCTTCAAATATTTTCTCACATCCTTTCTCTCTCTCTTCTCCTTCTGGGACCCCTATAATGTGAATGTTGTTGCATTTAATATTGCCCCAGAGGTCTCTTTGGCTGTTTTCATTTATTTTCATTATTTTTTCTTTATTCAGTTCCACAGCAGTGAATTCCACCATTCTGTTTTCCAGGTCACTTATCCATTCTTCCGCCTCAGTTATTCTCCTATTGATTCCTTTTAGTGTATTTTTCATTTCAGTTATTGTGTTGTTTATCTCTGTTTCTTGTTCTTTAATTCTTCTAGGTGTTTGTTCTTTAATTCTCCTAGTGCTTTGTTAAACATTTCTTGCATCTTCCTGAACTTTGCCTCCATTCTTTTTCCAAGGTCCTGGATCATCTTCAGTATCATTATTCTGAATTATTTTTCTGTTAGGTTGACTATCTCTACCTCATTTGGTTGTTTCTCTGGGGTTTTATCTTGTTCCTTCATCTAGTACATAGTCCTCTGCCTTTACATATTGTCTATCTTTCTGTGAATGTGGTTTTCATTCCATGGAGTGCAGAATTGTAGTTCTTCTTGCTTCTGCTCTCTGCCCTCTGGTGGATGAGGCTATCTAAGAGGCTTGTGCAAGCTTCCTGATGGGAGGGACTGGTGATGGACAGAGCTGGGTGTTGCTCTGGTGGGCAGAGGTAGTAAAACTTTAATCTGCTTGTCTGCTGATGGGTGGGGCTGTGTTCCCTCCCTATTTGTTGTTTGGCCTGAGGTGACCCAGCACTGGAGCCTACTGAGCTCTTTGGTGGGCCTTATGGCAGATACTGGGAGGGCTCACACCAAGGAGTACTTCCCAGAACTTCTGTTGGCAGTGTTCTTGCCCATGAGGTGAACCACAGCCACCCCCCAACTCTGCAGGAGACCCTGCCAACACTAACATGTAGGTCTGGTTCAGTCTCCCATGGAGTCACCACTCCCTCCCCTGGGTCCTGATGTGCACATTACTTTGTGTGTGCCCTCCAAGAGTGGAGTCTCTGCTTTCCCCAGTTCTGTTGAAGTCCTGCAATCAAATCCCACCAGGCTTCAAATTCTGATTCTCTAGGAATTCCTCCTCCTGATGCTAGAGCTCCAGGTTGGGAAGCCTGATATAGGGCTCAGAAGCTTCACTCCAGTGGGTGGATCTCTGTGGTATAAGTGTTCTCCCACTTGTGAGTCACCCACTCAGCATCTTTGGGATTTGATTTTATTGTGATTGAAGCCCTCCTACCATCCCATTTTGGCTTCTCCCCATCCTGGGAGGTGGGGTATCTTTTACAGTGAGTTCCAGTGTCCTCCTGTTGATGATTTTTCAGCAATTAATGTTGGTTCCAGTGCTCTCACAAGAGGCAGTGAGCACATGTCCTTCTACTTCACCATCTTGAACCAATCCCTGCATCTCAGATCTACCCCTTTGAGTCTTCACTTGCCTCACTTGTCACATACAGTACATCTGACCTCTGCATTGTGACTTCTGGGGTCAATGTGCATTAGCCTTTACATATTAAAATAATTCAATGAGTTTTCTTTTTAAAAATGACTTTACTTTTATTTCTCCTTTAAATTTATTTTTTTAAAAGTTATGGTCTAGGTAGGTTAAATTATCTATGACTTTATGCCAGGATTTAAAGGAGCAATATAAAATACTTGTTATAAAAACAGGTCACTGGCGCTGATAAGCATGAGATTCACTTCTCAAATGGAAACCTGGCTTTGCCTAAAGATGCTGGTTCTCCAACAGTCCTTTCAAAATGTGACAAGTTTCTCTTTCACATCCACTTATCACTGAACACAGTGGTAAGTAGCATGGGTGTCTTTCTCTTTCTCTCCTACCTAATTCATTTTTGTTACTCCCTAATCTCTTCTCCTCCTTGCTGTTGTCATCCACAAGCTCTTGGGACCATTCTTCTTTTCTGCTTCCTTGCTGGAATAGTTTAACTCCGGGTTCATTCTCATTCTATCCAACGCTTTCATTTCATCTTACATTGTAATTTCAGTATCCACCTGGATGATATCTGCAATACCTTGTCCTCTGCATTCTTTGTAATCACTCTTCTGCAAGCATCTTGAATTTCATTTTATTTTGTTTGTCAGTAGACATAGTTTTATCTTGGACCTTACCAAAATAATTGACCCCCTTCCTCTATATCCTCCATTTTAAGAATCCCCTTCTCTGATAATCATCATCCACCTTTCCAGTTTACACTCTAAACATAAGATTGAATAAGCTTTGACCTCATAAGGATCGACAATTAGTTGATTCTGCACCTTTCCAGTGTCCCTCACTTCTTCACCATGTCCTCATTTCCTTCCTTAGTTTAAATTCCATCTTCATTACCGTTTCCTTGTTTACCCTCTCAACTTCCTTGATCTTCTTTATCTCTATTATACTCACTTGAAAGAAAGGCTAAATTTAGTTAGATCCAAACACCCACTTACTTTGAACCCTAGAGCCAAAACCAATTTTTACAAAAAAACTAATAACCAGGTTAACTGATACCACTTTATATTTATGACCACAAGCACAAACAGTTCCTCAGTGTTGCCTGGCAAGGGTGAAATATTTCCTTTCACCAGTGTGTACTGTGCATAAAGGATGCTTTCACCAGCTATTCTAATGGCTTACCTCTTTACCTCTTTCTTTAAGAATGCGGTATCAAAATATCAGTAAAATCCATCCTGACCATTTTACTTAAATTAGTACAACCCACCCTTGTCAAGCATCCCCTAACCCTGTTTTACCATTCTCCCAACCTTATCACCATCTGATGTATTATATATTCTCTTTACTTGAGCATTATGGCATCTTTAACTCATTAAAATGCAAGTTTGATGACGACAAATATTTTTTGCCAGAATATTTCATAGTACCTATACTTTACTTTGTCTTACTGCCAGATATAAGATCTATCCTAGCTTTCTAAGATGAAGACGTCAATTTCCTTTATCAAGCCATTTCAATTGTTCTGTGCCCAACTCAGTCTCAGGAAACATCATTGAGCACTTGCTGTCCAAAGACACCATAAGAAGTTTCAGGCCTTTCATAAAGATGTTATATATGTCTGCATGCCATATTGTAATGCAATCTCCTCTCAATTCTACCCATTCCTTTCACCATAATAATCTCTAACCCAAAGTGCACAAAGTCCTTTAACAAATAGGAGGGAGGATTTGATAATGCTTTCCTGTTGTTGGCATATTTTTGGCATTCAGTGATCTATATCATTACCAATTAATTTGCATATATTCCAATTTTTACAATCTTTCCAAACTTTCCATCATAATATTTTGCATCACCATTTGAGTTTAGGATGCTAAGTCATTTAATACTATATATATATATATAATAAAAGGTGGGAAAAATTAGGTATCCTTCTAGGGAGGCATAGTTAACTCCATGGGATGGGGAAAGGGAATGGTATAAGCAGTACTAAAGGAGTGGGAAAGTATTCCAAGACGGGAAAAAACACACTTAACTAGGCTGTATGTTGGGCTGTATGTACATATGTATGTATGTAGGTCGTATGCTGAGTCAAGCATAGAAAATTTGGCACCAGAAAGGCCCTTAAGTTGAGTCAAGAAGTAGGAAAGAGCTAGAACATTGGAGAATAAAGCCAAAAATTATATACTGAGGATTGAATTTTGTGTAGAATCAAATTTAAAGTAAAAAGAGAGAGACTACGGTAAGGAAAGGACAGTTTAGGGTTAATTTGAGGCATGTCTTACAAAGAGTGACTGTGGTGTTCTTTCCATTAGTGGGTAGCCAGATCCTATTAGATGCTAGAATTATGTTTTTATTGTTTTAGAACATGCTGTATATAAGTTGTTTACAGACGATCATCATTAACGAATATGTGAGCCCTGCTATAGGCCTAGGACTAGAGAACACATTAATCTTTGATAAAATCATGTAATGGCAATACCTTTCTTCATAAGAAATTTATAATCTAGTTAGAAATAAAAAGCAAGTTTTATACATAGCATAATCAGAAAACTGGGGAGGGTGTAACATGACATTTAAATCAAATGATAGGAAATAAGCTAACCTGATTATCATAGTTGACAGGATCTAAGCTATATGACATTGGTTCAGATAATAAGGTTGGTCATACTCCTAATAGAGGGCTCACTAAATCAAGGGAGAAATAGAAAAATCTTGACTATACAGATTATATTTGATATTCAAGTTTCTGCATGAGAAATGAGTGTAAGGGATTGTAGTAGGGCCTGTAGGTGACAATTGTTCTTGGTGACCGATGACTGTTTGAATCATGGTTCAGAAGATTTATTTAAGGCAATGTAAAGGAAAACAGAAACAAAGTCTGGCACTGTGAAATGACAGGAGCTAGGTTAGCAAGTCAGGAATCATGTGAATATTCTGAATATCCCTGCACATTGACCCAGGCAGCAAGCCAACACGGGAAAAGAAAGTTCCAAATAGGACTGGTCAAATATCATTTAATGCTGGAACATGAGCTCTAATGTACTTCCAGAGTTGACTGTCTATGGTTCTATGATGGGATAAGAATGAGCTGTTAGGGTTGTTAATTTTTTAAAAAAGAAAAAGAGGCAGGAATGGACACTGATTGTACAGGGCAGAGACCCAAAACAATAAAAGCTCAAAGGTAAAGGTTAATGTGGTTTGAGGCATCAAAGAAAGCCCCATAGGAGAAACATGGCTTGAGGATAGCCATGGAGGTTGAGTGGAAGCATAAAGGCTAGAGAAGAAAATAGTAGTTTTCAAAAGGAGAGAAGGTATAAGCATCTTCAAATAAAATATGGAAGAATATTAAAATGAGTGTGGCCATGAAATGGTGAGAAAACTTAGCTGGTGAATGAGAAAAATGGCAGTATTGCTGATTCATTTCAGACAGTTGCAGTACTTTGCTGTTGGATTTGGACATTGCTCTTCCTCAGTTCTTATCAGTCTTCCTGGGTAAGCTCAGTGCTCAGGCATGTGCATAAAAGCTCCTAAAGTAAACCCATACACAGTCATTAGAATATGAACCAGGTCCCTGGGGAAGCATTGTGATATACAGTGTCTGAGCTTCTTCAATATCCTTATGTAATAAGGTGCCTTATAAATGTTATTAGCTGCAGGTTTTATAGCAAATTTTATGCCATTTTGATTATGATGCTGCTGGATGACAGCTAGTTTACGTTGCTTAAACATCCTCTGTATCTAATGTCAAAAGGAGCTAATTAGCTATAACCATGAAAATGGTTCTGTCATGTGAAAAGGAAATGATGTAGAGTAAATTTCCTTACCACGGGATTGAGAATGTTATACAATGATTACCTTCAATTGTAAAACATTTAGGCAAGCTAAAAGTCACTGAAAGGAAATTAACGAGACTGTATAACTGTAGTTTTCTAAATATATTTTTATTTGTAGTAGGCATGCATGACCCAAATTCCTTAATGGTTTACAGCCCAGTGAATCACTTTCTTTTGGTCACCACTTCCATGTGGTCATATGTTTATTAATGTTCCCTGATAGATCATCAGTCCATATTTCTTTAGAACATCCTCGACTACATATTCAGAACATTATTTAAGTCTCATTATTCATTGAAATGCAAAAGCACAAGTTGGGTAGTGGGGATATTTTATTAGTGTACATTGTATTTTAAGTCTCTCATCAACATAAAACTCTGTAAAGAGTCTATAAATCTAATTAAGGGCAGTAGAATAAGAAAAAATCACGGAGTACTTAGTTAGGACATGCAAGCCTTATGCAAAAGGAAATTCGTAGTTACAGTTATAAATGGCAATAGAAAAATCCTCATTACTTTTTAATACTTAAATACAGAATTGACATGGATTGTGTTGACCATAAAACCAGCACAAGCATTGGAACCAGGTAAAGCCTACTATTTCTTTCTTTGTAGAGACAGCATTTTTATCCAAGAAAGCAAGATCAAAATTAAGAGGCATTTATTGAAGATTTTCTCATGCATCGTTTAAGAAGGCCTTTCTTGGGCTTCCCTGGTGGCGCAGTGGTTGAGGGTCCGCCTGCCGATGCAGGGGACATGGGTTCGTGGCCCGGTCCGGGAAGATCCCACATGCTGCGGAGCGGCTGGGCCCGTGAGCCATGGCCTGTTTTAAAATAATATATTAGAAATATTTTTACGTAGCTTTTACTCTAAGACTAATTTAATATTGCTATTAATGCTGGACCATTCTTGGGTCTACTGAATATCATGGATGACCCAGAGGTGGCCAACTAATCGTCCATGGCCTGGATATGGCCCACGGGCATATTTTGTTTATTCTTAATAGCATATTAATACTAAGGGAATTCCCTGGCAGTCCAGTAGTTAGAACTTGGTGCTTTCAGTGCCACATTCAATTCCTGGTCGGGGAACTAAGAAAAAAAAAACAATTTAGACCAACATTTGAAAATTGAGAGATTTCACATAAAAGGTCCATATTTTGGCTCTTATGGAGATCTGGTAACATTGGCCTGCAGTCCTGCATGGCAGGGAGCAGCCTCCTAGAGTGGGTCCCATTACCTCCAGCCTGCCACCATCTTGCCCCTCTCTAGTCATCCCTAGTCTGGTTTGATTCATGGTTTTATGAGCATCCTGACCCTGCAGGGGCCCTTCCTTCAGGAAATGAGAGACTTCTTGACCTACATTTGATAGCTGAGATAGAACACTCACATAAATTCTCTTTGAACAGAAAATATTGTTTACTAGTGACCCTCTGACTCTCATATATGGGGAAGTTGGAAATTTCTTTCCAAAAAGAAAAAATATATATATGAACAGGAATGTCCATTCCACCATTGAGGTCATCCTGCTTTATCAGATTCTTTGTCAGAAACAGAGGGAGGTCCCTAACTTTAGAAAACTAATGAGTAAATGCAGTCATCCAACAAACATCTATGAAGCCTAAGTCCCTGGGGGCACAATTACCTTTCCACAAAGTGATTAAAATGTTAGTTGTTTAATTTGTTTAATTTATCTCTATTTTATTGTTATTTATTTTTTATTAAGGTATAACTGGCATACAACATTATATTAGTTTCAGATATAAAGTTTGCTTTTACATTTAGGGCTGTCCCTAAAATGTCTCATCCAACTTCCTGGTGTCTGGCATTCCACAGATAGGATAATTCCTCCCATGCTTAAAATAAACTTTCTTCCAAGAGCAAGAGAGTTTATCTCATGGTTTCTGGTGGATCTCTTTTGGAGACAGAAAGAGTGAGTTCAGGGAACCTCAGACAGGGAAAAAGTGGGAATTGATGCAGAAGAAAGCCAAGTACACTGTACCAAGTACAGTGAGCCAAAATTGGCCCCATCTGTCCACCTACTTCTCTATGGCCTTGAGCATTTGAGTTAGTATTGGATTAACTATATCCCCTGCACACTAAGAACTGGTTTTAGGTTGATGCAGAGCTCACAGCTGGGCTTATGGAAATCTTTTCCTGTTCCTTTTCATCACAGACCAAATGAGATGGAGGGACTCCTATATATTTTGGCACTCAGCTCTGTGACTGGCAACTATTGACACAGGTGACTTGCAGAGTACACATCTGTGTTAAAAAAAAATACTAAACTACATCTCAAAACCAGATATTCCTGATTCAGTCCACTTATTGGGACACCTGATTTACCTTTGGCAAAAAGAAACCAAATTCAAGAAGTTACTTACTTCTTACTTTTAGATATGTTTTCTTAACATATCTAAAATCAACCATTTTTTTTTATAACCAATGGAAAAGAAAAAAAGATAAGCCAACCAACTCAGTGTTTTATCTAAATTGACACAGGACTACCTATTTTCATTAGTTTTCCCCCAAACTGAGCAGCTTAGTTGTCTTAGAATTGTACATTCAGAACTTCATGCTCACTCATTTATTCTGTGCATCAAATTCAAAATAACTGAAACAAGGTCTCAACTCTCAAGAAACTTATCATTTCCTGTGCTGAAATAAAACTCACCCACAAATTGCTGTAACATCAGTCAAAATATAGCAAATGTTATGCAAATTGTCCAAATAAAGAACTAGTATTTTACAGGGAAGAGCAGAGCCTACCACAGTGCTTGGCACATAGCCAACCTTCAATAAATCTGTGCTGAATAAATGAGCAAACAAATGAATGAGACACTGTTCCCCACTGGCTTGATCAGGTAATGCCTTAGGGAGGGGCTGAACTATGCATTGGTCTTCAGAGGATAGTAGAATTTTCATAGCTGGAGATAACGTAAAAAATGATACTTTCTAGATGGAGGCAGTGACATTGAAGAGAGTGTGAGAAATACTTAGGGAACAATTAACAGATAAATTTGGCTAAATGAGAAAATTGGGAAAGTATAATAGAATAGACAACTACGAGTCAGGAGGTAAGTTAGAGACAATTTGTAAATACAATAGTTATGTTATTCAAAACAAAGACCAGCTTGAGAATAATGGAGATCAAATTTTGTATCAATCTGTATTAAATAATTTGGGCATCAGCATACTGAGACAGATTCCTAAATCTGTTTTTGCTCTTTTTTTCTATTATCTATAATATCACATCATTGAAATTCACAAAAGGCCAAAAATATATGTACCAATGAATCAACCAGAAAAGGTATATAGGTAGAGTATAACTGCTGTACCCTTTAATTGTCCCTGCAATTAAACATACTGCATCACTGTATGTTTGATTTTAAAAATTAGTTAACTTAATTTTTTAAATTATTTTAATTTAAAGCCTTAGATACCCATGCTTATCTTAAGTGTAAATAATCACACTGGATAATGAGTGCTATGCAGAGACAACAAATTGAGCATCTGAAATTTTAAGTTTTTAATTATTTTATTGTCAGGTAGACATTTACTCAAAATGATCATTGATTGTTTGTTTAAACAGTAATTTTCCAAATTGTACTTTTAAGTTTTTTTCCTTGCTTGGTGATTTCACTGTCCTATTAAAAGTAATTAAAAACAAAACTTCAAAATATTAACCACTTAAATCTGATCTTTCAAACAAAGCAGAAAACCTACTCAGAGAAGAAGGGGTGTGTCTAGAGGAAGACAGCTAGGATAGGCAATTTTAAATTTCATGGGCTACTTCTTATAATCTTTGTCAACATACCAAATTCTAGTACAAAAGTTTAAGAACACATTCACAAAAATACCCAGAAGTTCATTTGGTTAGCTATTCTCAAATTTTCTGATGAGATGTCCCTTTAGCTATGATAATTGGTACAATTCAGTCATTTTATGGGGAATGGCTTGTCTGTCCCTGGTTGCTGCCTCATCAGTGAAATGTTTAATAGTTTTCTCTTGCTAGAACAGGGCCCCAGTGAGAAATGAGACTCCTGTGCTACTTTTGGAATTAAAGAAACACATATCTCTAGAGTTCTTAACAACTGCCTCATTCTCTGCCTCAAAACTCTCTAACACATTATGCACAGTTTGCACAATCTTTTGAATGCACAAAATACAAGTATACTATTGGCATTTGGCAAAAGAGTAAGAACCTTATAAAAATAGGTGTCCCTGCAATTCCTACAGCATCAGAGCATAGTGCTGTAGTCTGCATTACTAATCTTTTCTCTTCCTGAATTTATTTTTCACTTTTTATTAAATTATTCATTATTCCATTTAAAGATATCTTCTCAGATAAAACAGGGACATTTTCAAACAGGGGATTTAATGAATTGAATTAAGAAAGATATATACTTGTCTCTCTTTTTATTGCCCTAAATATTTTCCCCTATGTTTAATAATTTGGGTCATATGTTCTGCTTTAAATAAATATCAGAATTTACTCAATGAGGAACACAATTTCTTCAAAAGGAGAACTAGAATACTGATTGTAATATATCCATTAAGATGTCTCCACAAACCATTCCAATCTAAATTATCTCAGGCTGCTGTGTCTTTCCAGCCTTATTGATTTGAAAAATAACAAACAAGTATAAATGACATTTACAGCTCTTAATTGGTGTCATTAGCAGTTCTTATTATTCTGCAGGACAAGCACTAACCCTTTATTGAGAATTCAGTGATGCAGGTCTGCTTGGGACTCATCAGCCTTAAAGACAAGTAATAAAACAGCTGAGTGACTGACTTAGTCCTATTCATCAAAAAAGGCCATAGACAACTGGGCCCTATTTTCCCTTGATTTGTTCTATGTAGTTATTTAGACCTTGGAACTCCTAAAGAAAAAAAGGCATAACAATGGGAGGAATTTAAATTGTTTCCTAATACCCTTCAGTGTTAGTAAACCTTGGGGCACATTTTAGGGCTTCTATTTGTGTAACCATTTCTGTGTTTGGTCATTAATGTATTCAACTAGACATACAGGACAATGGGTAGGCAAAGGTGGAAACTTCCTCTGTTTCCCTCACCTACAGTCATCTTTGGCACACACAAGGTTTCTACTGAGGGGATAATGGTTTATGAAGGGGTTTTGCCTTTCTAACAGGGCTTAAGTTCTAACCTTGGATTTTCCAGCTTGAGCCACTGGCTATGGGAAGATACTTGGAGATACATGGCCTCCTTGGTCACTTGAAGTCACAAGTGGTTTTCATCTGGGCCACTAGTGATTCAGGCCTGTCATCTCATCAGGCTTTGAGAGCTCACTGACCTCCCTGTGCAATGAACTATGGCTTTCACACTCTCCTGTGATTGCCTTTTAATTTAATTTGGGCTGGCCACTTGTTCAGAGAGTTACTGATATTCTACTTGGATAGCTACGATGAATATAATGAATATATATATATATATATATATATATATATATATATATATATATGCATGTGTG
>NW_006780314.1:966542-980092 GCF_000442215.2 Lipotes vexillifer
ATATATATATATGCATGTGTGCATATGTATCTTTTGTATTAGCTGAAAAGTGATTTCATCTCAATATCTGGGTAGCTGTTTCTTGTTATGTTAAAAAAAGTTCAGAAAGGTAAACATGAAATTGTCATCCTTCCATCTTGTAACCCTGTCTCTATGAGATTGACTGAATAATTGAATGTAAATAGTGGTGCATAAATATCTAACAGTCTTTGAATCAGGTTCCTTAGAAATGAGTTGCACAATCCATGTGTGCAGGTTTATCTCTTTTAATTTCATTATTTGCCATGGAAATCTCAGCTGGGAAGTGGTATCTGGTTTTTACCTACAGCCTGCTTTTTACCTATCGGCATGAGCTAGACTGTATGAAACAGAAAGTAGGTCAAATAGTATAGACTGGGCAAGTGGCTCCATTAAAATCCAGACCCTGCTCCACCACTTTCCTCCTCAGTGCCTTTTGTTGCATTAGACCCTTGTGCAATGCGACTGCTCAGCCTTGCTCTCAGACTTAATTGTGACAGTCTGCAGTCAGCTCAGAATAACACAAATTAATAATCCAGGAATTTAAGAAAAAAATTACTATATTATAAGTTTCTATTATATAAGACTGAGAAAAAAGTGTATATCAAAAAAAATCAAAGGCCATTTTATAAGCTGGTTCAAAATTGCCAAATATTGAGTATACATATGGATAAACTTCTGGGGAGTAACTTATATACATTTCCTTGCAAATATGAAAATATGATGTAAATTTCTGCCCAGCAGTGAGGTGTTTACATTCCATAAGGAAAGGATGGATGCCTTTTTTTCATTCTCATTTGCCTGCCAAAACCAAGCTTAGAGTTGTGTGTGTTCCATGTTGGAGCCAATGTTATGACTTGTCTATGAAAAACAAGGTATAGGTGACAAACGCAAGCTGTTGTGTGCTTCCCACTGTGGATCTCGTGAGCCCTCAGGATTCTGTGTTCCTATTCTGGTGCTTAAGCTGCAGGAAGCAGCCCTCCTCCATCAGAAGGGTACAGTGACCAGGGGTGGTTACTATCTACTCTCATGTCCAAAGATCAGTCAGGGGTCAGAAGACAATCTTAGTTGGTAATAAAATTTCTAAATCCCCAAAATCAGTCCTTCTGGTCTTCTTCCACTGATGCCAAGCAGAAGAGGAGGGGTCTTTCCTCACTCTGCATAACACTGCCCAGCAGCCAGCTCTAGACAGTCATCTCCAGAGAGCGCTACTAAATGGGCTCACACAAGACTATGTAGTCCTAAGCCATGATCAGCCGGACAGGAGCAATAGAGGGCAAAAGATGTGGTTTCTGTATCAGATTCCAACCCTTTGTTCTTAGTCTTCAATAATCTTTTTCATGCTCTTACTGTTCAGTTAACCACCCCATTTCTCTGCTTAACTTACTATAGTTAGTTTTTATGTATTTTTTCTTCAGATCAGCTTCCTAATATTCATGCACCATTTGTGTAGATGCAAACAGACAAAGATTATATGAAGGGAAAATTATCTTGGTTGCCCTAATACATCACCAGGAACCCCGCACTCTCTCAAATCTATATCTACCTGGAACTTGTTAGTTTTTCTTAAGGATTATTTTTACTATCTATTACCATCACGGTGATCTCTATTTGCTGAGTATTTGTTATGGCCAGATGCTGTGCTCAATGACTTAAATACATTATTTTTTATAAACAGCATTAAAACCTTTAGAGATGATTTTTACTATCCTTAATTAAAAGATGAGAAAACTGAGACTCACAAAAATTACATAATTTGCCCAATGCCATGTTAGTGATGATTAACAGAAACTAGATTTTAAAGCTCGTGCTCAAATTCAAAGCCCTTATTTTAAAATACTATTCTATAGGGTTTCATCTGATTAGAAACATTAATCCTTAAAAAATCCTTTTATACATTCTGAACACAAGGTTCTTGGAAACATAACGGTCCATAGATGAATTTTATGGGGCTGTACCTTCACTGAAAGGTAAAGTGGTTGTGAATGTTTGAGTATGGGATGGCACTCAGTATATTCTCAAGAGGACCTAACAACAAAATGGCTGTGAACCACTAAATTAGTTTTCCTGCTCTCAGGTGTTAATGTGCAAAGAAACACTGCACCCTGGGTGCTTGATGCTCAAGTGCATCTTTTCAAATGGAGGTGCTGGGAAACTTGTGGAAAGCATTCATGTTTAATTACATGCTGTGAACTGTGAAACTTAGAGAAGATGTACACTGTGGAGATCAATGCCTTATTTCACTGTGTTGAGAGGGCAACTACTCAAGAGGAATGTTTTTCACATCAGTACATGAAAAGTTGGTTAGACACAAAGGTCCGAGGAAGCCTGAAGCTGATAGTGGAAGCAGGAATGTATAGGGTCTGGGGTGGTTGTTCTCAACCCTTCATGTACAGTAGAATTATCTGGAGAGTCAGATAAAAATTGTCAATGACAGGGCACCATTCTAATCCAACAGAATCAGAATTTCTGGGGTTGTGCTTGGGTAACTGTATTTTTCTGTAGAGAGAATTGAGGACCACTGATCTGGTGGATTGCTCTTCTGAGACAGGAGGAAGAGGGTTTTGAGGGGAGGAAGGATTATAGAAAATTTTCACTGTTGGAATCTTCTCTTGATTTCTCACTATGTCCTGAAACATAAGTACACACACACACACACACACACACACACACACACACATTTATATCCTCTAGGATATCGTCTGTCTACTATTTCTCCCTGGGCTCTATCATTAAAAACTGTGCTAAGATATTTTCAAATAAACTCATTTATTCTAAGTTGTAAATGGTAGATCTCTTGATTTTCTACCTTTCCAGAGATGTTTTTAACAGAAATGATGTTCACATGAAATTTCAGACATCCAAAAACAGGGAGTTTATCCAGCTATTTCCTAGATCCCCATAACCCTCTGTATGGTGACTCATATACAGAGACCTATGGTTATGAGTCATTTAATAAATTAATTAATTGACTATAACAACGTAAGAGAAAAGATTGTGTGTTAAGTGTGAGGTATTTCAAGTTTGAGGTTCCCATGGGAGGCTAAAATAGGAATTGTGAGTGGGCTGATATATCTTAAGAGAGACCTCAGTGGTGATGAAAATAGCATTCCTAGCAATGGGCTTCTGAATTCAGAAATGATGGTGAAATACTTGTTCTACTTAATCCAATTTTGGGAAAATAAATGCAAGATTCTGAATATTCAGCCATTTGTGGTAGCTTGTTATTCTGTATCATCTTGTGGTAAAATTTTGTTCTCAACTATGCTGACAGCTTCACACTTGAATACCAAGCTTTATAACCAGCAAAGCCTATAAATATTACCTGGTGCCAAAGAAGATCCACAAATAGAGATCTACATGATATTTCCACATTCCCGTTCACCAGCTTTTGTGAAGAGGGGAGTTCTTATTGAGGTCCCCCCTCCATACTTCAGGACAATGGGTGTGGTGAGGCTTTACATGTTGAATTCTGCAGGTCCTCAGATATTCATGAAACTACTGGGTTGTGATGAGAACTGGTTCAGGAATGCTCAAGTGTCAATGCAAGGATTCCATTTGATGGTAAAATGTACTTTAAACTGCTTAATAGAGGATGTCAAATCAGCAACATCTATTTCAGCTGACCAGTGTTACTCTGGAAAGGGCACTGGACCTATTCCTAATCTGTAGGATTGCTATGAAAAGCCAAGGCTGAGCAAGAGAAAGATGTGAGGTCTCCATCGCTCAATCCAAACATTCATAGGAAGCAGAAAACAGATTTCCCCCTACTCATCCAGCAACAAAATTCATGAAACATATTATTGACAGGTCATCAAAGAGAAAGGTGGGTATTGATGATAGTATTTTAGACACTATGACATTTGAGTTGTTATTTTGAAAAGAATTACCTTCTTTTAAAAGCTATGTCTTCAGAACAAGCCCATGTGAAGAGTAAAAAGAAGAAAATCAGGAGAAGCAATATTTAAAGATTTAACTATTCTTTTGGTTTATGAAATTTCTAACCTCAGTGCATAATTGTCATTTACCCCAATATCATCTTAATTAATGATTTAGAAGAACTACAGTCAACTTGGATCTACCAAAAACTTTGAGTTTTATGCTTGGCTTCCTCACTGATTGACTTTGTGACCTTGGACTATTTATTTAATATTTCAAGACTTCAGTTTTCTCAACATAAAATGAGGGAATCAGATTAAATGATCTCTAATATTCCTTTCAGCATTAACATCCTGCAGATGTATTCATTGAAGATAGGAAACCTCAAATGAGCATTTGGTTTAAGTGTGACTGGTTTTACAATCAGATTTATTGTCTATGACCTATTCAGAATCCACTGTCTACCTGAGGAATTCTAAACTTTGGTTTCAGACATCACTGTATTCAGAACTTTGGCACTGAGAGACTCTAGCAGGTTTCTACCCTGACATTTTATTTAATGGATTAGGGAACCATGCCCCAGTGAGAGGATACCTGGCTAAGGCTACTCAGGTGAGCTAGACATAGAGCTGCAATATTTGAATTGAAAATCAGTACTCTATATTACATTTTGTATCTTTATTTAAAATCTGTATTTCTATATATAATCTGAAACCTAATTCCTGAGGTCACCTGATTTTAAGGAAAAGTGACAAAATTAAGTGAATGCAACGTGATCAAAGTTGGAAATTGCACAATGGTCAATCCTAATAGTTTTTATCTCCAAAGCTGTATGAACAAACTCCACAATTGATGAACTAGGAATTGGCCAAATTATTTCATGTTATTTTTTTAAAGTTCACATTAATTAATCATAATTTACAAGGCTTTCAATCTCATCAGTCTCTCCAAGTAAGATCCCTGAGGGCTGGGCTCATGTTTCTCCTATGTTCTGTTATCTGCTCTGCATCTGAAGACTAGGCAGCCAAGGATTGAAAATAGAAATCATCTCCGGCGCAAACTGTCCATACAAACATGAACAAATCATTTCTCCTTCAATATTTTCTTCATATCAATTAAACAAGGGTATTGGAATATAAAGCCTTTAATGTCCACATTAACTCTGAAATTCCAGGATTCCAGTAAATTGATAGATTAGATAGATAGATATACTTGATTGATAGACCTTTTTTGTCCACCTAAATTAAACTAGATATAAGCAAAAAGTCAAAGCGAGTGAGAAGTTCAAGTTTCCAGCTCAAGAAATTTTTTTTTTCTCCTCTTCTACTCTGTGGTATGCAGTAGGAACTGGTTAAACTAGAAAATTTTAAGTTATAAATATTTAAACTGCTTTTTTACAACACAGAGCTTAGATGCAAAGGCATTAGGCACTTTAAGAAATAGATTGAAAAGAAATGTCATTATCTTGATTTTCTGAATTGATTTGCTTAATATCAATACTTAGCATTTATATAGTGTTCTGTATTTTCAAATTGCTTTATAATCATTAATCAGTTAATTCATGCAACCTCTCGTGAGGTCAAGATTATTATCCCAATTTTACAGACAAAGAAATTGAGATATGGAGAAATTAAGTGACTTGCCCAAGGTCGTTGAGGAAGTGAGTGACAGGCTCTGGATTAAAACTTTGAGACTGAGTCTACACTGGCTAAATGAATTGTAGAATTGACATAATCAACTGAATAATTAAAGAAGGAATAACCATTTTCTCCAAAATAGCTAGAAAATTGATACAGCGTTGGGCACTTACCAGGCTTGAATTATTTAAATGGTTGTTATTTCACATATAGAAATAAACTATAGATATACTTGTAAATGAAATCTTATGTGATGTTTTGTTTTCCTTAATCATAACAGTCTGCCCCAATCTTATTGACTTACTGGTGCTCTGTAAAACATGTTCTCTTTTCTTTGAGAAATCCTCAAATAGTCCCAGGATGCATTGCATTCTAATCTTTCTCCCTGCCCTCAACCCCATCCCAGGGGAGGAAACTAGTGAACATCTGTATTAAAACAGAATTTTTAACTTTAGGATATTATTATTATTATTATTATTATTATTATTATTCAGCCAAGGTTAATAGAAGAAATAAGAAATATTTTGTCGGGACATCCCTGGTGGTGCAGTGGTTAAGAATACACCTACCAATTCAGGGGACATGGGTTTGATCCCTGGTCCATGTAGGTGCCATATGCCATGGAGCAACTAAGCCCATGCGTCACAACTACTGAGCCTGCACTCTACGCCCATGTGCCACAGCTAGTGAGTCCACGTGCCACAACTACTGAAGCCTGTGTATCTAGAGCTGGTGCTCCACAACAAGAGAAGCCAACGCAATGAGAAGCCCACGCACCACAATGAAGAGTAACCCCCCTTGCTGCAACTACAGAAAGCCCGTGTGCAGCAACAAAGACCCAATGCAGCCAAAAATAAATAAATAAATAAATTATTTTTAAATGTAGAAAAAAAGAAATATTTTGTCGACCTGATAAATTTTCATTTGGTTCTTAAAGGATGAGTCATATTCTGATAAGAGGAAACTAAGGCAGAAGGAATACCCTGAGTAAGAAGAAAAAAGTGAGGAAGAAATAGGTTGGGTAGAAGTTGCAAGACAGAAGTCAGGCTGGGTGCAAAAGATGTTTCTAAAGGAGAGACAAGAATGTATAAAATGATGAGGCAGGGACACATTAAGCTGATCATAAGCTTGATTCAGAGGCACATTGGAGACTTTCAGGCAGGAGGGTGGAAAAACATATACAGGGTTATTTATTCCTCTAGATTAGTTTTTGATGTTGTTATTGTTTTCCCCCAACTATCTTTAAATTTTACAATGAAAACAATACTTTAAAGAGAGATGTTGGAAAGCTTCTAGGTTTGTTATGCTTTTAACTAGCTCTGGAACTTGGGGCAAGTTACTTTTGTTAGCAGACTCAACTTCCTCATTAAAGTGGGTAAAGAAAAACAGGAGACAATATTACCTGAGCACCATAGGAACAGTACTGTGTCAGATCCTATCCATCTATCATCTCATTTAATACCGGAGGGCATTGGGAGATGGGTGTTTTTTATTTATGGGTGAGAAAGCAAAAATTTAGAAATTTTAAGTAGAACGCTCAAAGAAATGACAGAGCTGGTTTTTGAAATAAGGTTTACACAAAGCTTAAACCTTAAGCTCTAAACATAGTTATCTGACATCTACCTGTATAAGGAAAACATAAAATTTTAAGATAGATTTAGGATAAAAGAAAATTAAGTGAATTTTCAAGTAAGCCACGAGTTTTCTAATGTTGTTGCACATTAGGATCACCTGGGAATTTTTAAAAACTATTATGCCTGACTCCTACTCAAACTTTCTGATTTAATTGGCAAGTAATGTCACGTAGGCATTGGGATATTTTAAAACTCTCCATGTGATTGGGAACCATTGATCTAAGCAAATCATATTGGACTCATCTGAGAGATGCAACAGCTCACCATACTCAACATGAGAAATGATAAAGACCTATTCTGGTTGAGATTTTTTACGAAATTGTAATAGGATTAACATAATCTGTTGATTGATTTGTGAAATGATGAGCGTCTAAGATATATTAAAATATTCAAAAGAATGGAAACCATTTTACCTGGCTTACTAGAGTCTTATTCTCTTCTGATTCTGTCTTATTTCTCTGTGTCTGTCTCTACTTCTTTCTGTCTCTTTCACTCTTTCTGTGTCTTTTCTGTTTTCATGACATGAAGGTCTAACTGGAATCATCTGAATCTCTGATTACTTTGAAAATCATCTCAGGATATAGTTTCCTCATTTGAAGAATCAACTTATGCCTTGCTTATGAGTGGAGAAAAGCAAAGACTTTGGGGTTAGACACACCCAAGTTTTTTTTTGTTTGTTTTTGTTTTGTTTGTTTGTTTTGTTAATGTGGTGGCCACTTTTTTTTTTTAACATCTTTATTGGAGTATAATTGTTTTACAATGGTGTGTTAGTTTCTACTTTATAATAAAATGAATCAGCTATACATATACATATATTCCCATATCTCTTCTCTCTTGCCTCTCCCTTCCACCCTCCCTATCCCACCCCTCTAGGTGGTCACAAAGCACCAAAGCACCAAGCTGATCTCCCTGTGCTATGTGGCTGCTTCCAATTAGCTATTTATTTTACATTTCCCAAGTTTTAATCTAGCTCTACCAATTACATAATTGTGTAGTCTTGAACAAATTGATTAACCTCATTAAGCCTCACCTTCCTCACCTGTAAAGTAAGAATAAAAATATTTAACTCATAGAAGAATTGTGGACTCACAAATGCTAAAATAAGGTGACCCAAACATGCTTCTCTGGTCCCCATCCTGGCATAGACTGGCCTTCTTTCTTCCACTCCCCTTCCTGTAACTAAGTAATGTCATTCAAAGCAGTAGTTTCATCCTTCCTTGACACTGTGTCTTTTCCAAATTTTGGTGTTAATCTATGTTTTTCTTTTATATCATTTTGTCTTCAGACTTATATTACTGTCCTTATTGTCCCAACTTTATTGCACCTTTTCACTTGTATGTGTTTCTTGTGCAGTTATCTTGTCTCTGCAAATAGTTTGTAAGTTGTTTAAAGATAGAGGAATATCATGTTTATTTTATTTTTATTCTCCAGTCCTCTCCCATCTCTTCTCCAGCCTCACTCTTTGTCCTGACTCCTGAGCATCATACAAAACAAAATATCTCATAGGATCTACATAATTACCTGGTGAAATATATGAGAAGCATAATTTACACTCATGTTTTCTGAAAAGCAATGAGGTTCTCATTAATGCCATCACTTCTCCAGTTGGTCTCAATGATGACAATTTAAGCAAGCAAAGGTGTTGGGAGATTTTCTGAGCGCTGAGGTGTGGGAAAGTGGAAATATGTCAAAGTCCATAGAAATTTTTTTATCTAAGGCTATGCTCACACAGGACATCAGTAACCTGATCTTGAACACAGCTTTTTCTTGATGTTACATGCCAATGAGACTGGGTAAAAATCCTCATTAGGGCCCTTCAGCAAAAACCTGATGCTCTGAAGCATGGGATTTGATAACCCTATCTTAGCACAAAGCTTCAAATATTGTTAGACGTTAGAATTATTTTTAATCCAGCGACTGTGCTTAACTGGAAGGAGACAGTGAATTTCAACAACTGACATACAGTGTTGCCAAGGGGAATTTACCCCTCTTTCATTGCAAATTTTTTTAGGTAACATTTTGATTCAAGTTTCTTTATTTGAAATTTATGGGTAAAATAAATTGTTTGCCCAGCTCCTGCATCAGTATAATGGGTATTTGTATTGCATAATGTATTTCCAAATTGTTTTCTTTTTTTTTTTTTCTGAACACTGGAATCTGGAATGTCCTTCTCTTGTCTTTCTTTCTGTTTATTCAAATCTTACTCAGATTTAAAACCCCATTTCAAACACCCATGTGACACTGTCTCTCTTTTAGCAGCTCTTATTGATCTCCTGTTAATCTCTTATGGCGAGGATGCACTGTGCCACAACAATTGAACAATTAATAATTATATGATATTTTGTGCTCTGCCATTTCTTATTTTCTGCACTGTATATGTTTTAGGTTCATGGGTCAGCTTTGACTGGAAACTTCTGAATGGCAAGAGACTTGTTTCTCAACACGCATTCTCTACAATTCTGTATTTATAGAAGGTCCTCACAAATTCATATTTATTTGTTGATCTTCAATGACTTTGGTTTTGAGGAGGAGACGAGTGGAAATAACTTTAAGATAGAGAAGCTGACCTGCAGAACAAAGGGTAAATTTAATGAAATCTTGGATTATTTACTTACACATTTACTTTATGACTTTTCCATGGCATTTGAGAAGCTTATCCTAGTTCTCTCTCATTTTTTTTTTCTAAGTCCCTTTCTCTGTTGTTACTTTGTGCTTTGGGAATGCAAGTTATTTCTTTAAGATTAAACCAAAGCAAAACATAATTAGAAAGGGAGATCAAAAATGCATCCTCTAATATACCTCAAGGCCAAATATTAATGATTTCTGAATGATCTGCTATTTTACTAAATCATGTCACACAGAGAATCAAAAGTTATGCTACCACATTTAATCTTTCATTAACCCCTGCATTTTGAGAAGGATAGTGAGAATTTATCCAAAATAGTATTGATCTCCTTTAACATTGCAAGTGGTCTCTTTGGATTGGCAAACTAGGACTTAGTCTGAAAGCTAAAGAGCATGGGGATACTTTAAAAACACATAAACAGAAATAAAAAGTGAAAAGCAATAAAAAGTGAAGCACTGACTAGAATCACCTGTTCTCATGATGCCTTTGGAAGCTCTCTAGATTGGCAAGAGGTGGAAGTGTTCATTGTAATAGCAGGAAGGAAGGACTATTCTGCATAATTGCCTGCCCGGTCTGACATTCCTACTTTCATGATAAAATAGTTGCTGAAATTGTGAAGCATAATGAAAGTAAACACAGCATTTTGCCTTAAAGGAAAATAAAATATAGAGTGGCACATCTATTGTACTCTTCATATATGTGAATTATAATAAATAGGACTAGGAAGACTCTTTTTTCAGCCTTTTAATATGTGATAGATGGAAGCAAACAAACAAGTAAGAGCAAACAAACAATCAAGGCAAAAAGAACAATATTTGGAGGTAAACTGCATACCTTGAAAAACAATTAATCCAATCTCCTTATCCTGCTGATGAATAAACTGTGCCCTAGGAAGGTGAAGTAACTTATCCAAGGTAACACAGTCTAGTCAACTTGGAAAAACATGGTAAAAATGGAAAATGACTAATTCCCATCTTACTATTCTTTTTTTCACTACATCATCATGGCACTCTGATAGAAGTAGTTAAGATTGTGGGATGTATTTTCAAAGAGAGGTGTAGATGTGTTTTTTGAGAAAAAGCTTTTTAAAAAGTATAGACACCTACTGAATGGGCTGGTTCAATTGCAGGATTATCTGGGGAAGATAAATTGATTAGATGATGTCTCACATATCTCTGTGCACCGAAAGGAGTTTCAGTGATAACTATTTTGGAAGTGGATTGATCAAAATGTCATCAGATTTCAAAAATGATCATAGGTGCCAATCTGAGGTAAACAGTGATTCTGTGTTTCTAGAGTAATGCTCATCAAGACCCCTGCTTCCCAAGAAGAGATATTGGACTAGAGTGTTAAATGTTCAGCACCCAAACTTGCTGAACAACCCAATTTTGTGACCAATTGATGTGAAGTCTTAGAGGATGACCTGGCTCTCAAACCTGAGGCTGTTGATGTTGTGGCAAATTATGTGTGGAAAACTCCACTATCATGGAATTCCAGGAATCAATTTTATGTTACCTTCTGTCCCAGCTGTTTGGGAAAGTTGAGTTACTATTAGTTTCATTTCATAATTCATTAGTTTGATTGATTGTCACTAAGCTGAACATTTTGAGACAAATGAAAGGTACATAAATAACAATCACATTTTTACAAGATGGGAAAAGAAAAATCTATTTTGGGAAATACAATGGTAATAGCTGCTCTAGAAACTGTGTAAATGAAAGGAAGCCATCCATGTTTCACATTGTCATAAATCCAAGAAAAACAACTTCATTAGAAATACTTACAAGATTCCAACTGGTGATGCATTTTACCTTGGCAATTTCTATAAGTGTGTGAATGTCTTCCTGAAATATATAATTATATATTATGTATATATCAATACATATACATATATATGTAAATACACACAACCCTATTCCTTGAAATGTTTCCATGAGGTGAATATATGTTAGTGAAATTCCTTCCCTACTCTGATTTTGTGTATGAATCCTAAAGCAGAAGGGGATGGTAAAATCCACTGGCTGCTCTATCACTGCATTCTCCAAAATACCAACCAGATTATATATCCTTATACACATTCAACTGGTAGATGCGATCACATCATTTCATTCTTTAAAACCCTTGACTGGCTTCCGATTACACTTCAAACAAAATCTATACTCCTTATGGTCATCACAAGACCTTTTTTCATCCAGCCCTACCTACCTTATTTCAAACCATTATCTCCTTTTCCCCCTCCTGCAGCCCATCAGACTTTAATTTTTTTATTGAGCACCACAAAGACTTGTCCCCAAATTAGGACTTTCATACCTGCTACTCTCTGTCTGGAACCCTGGAGTCCCAGGAATTTTATGCCTGCCTCTTTCCTGTAACTTCCTCAAAAGGGTCCTTTCTGACCACCTAATCTAAAAGAGCTTCATTCATTCCAGTCAGTGTCTGCCCTCTAATCACCCTGAGTTCTTATCATCATGAGATTTATCTTTTCTTTTCTTTAATAATTTTAAAATTTCTCTCTCTCTCTCTCTCTCTCTCTCTCTCTCTCTCTATATATATATATATATATATATATATATATATACACTATATACTTTTGTGTATGTATTCCCCAGTAGAATCTAAACTTCCTGAAATTAGGGCTATTATTTGCCCTACTCACCTCCATATCCCTAGTACTTGGAAGAGCACGTGACTTAGAGTAGGTACCAGATAAATATGGGACAAATTAATTTCTTGAAATAGGGGACTAAGAAAAGGAGAGAGAGAAAATATCTACAGTCTACATCGCAGTTAAACTGAGCTTCTCTCTCTCTAGTTGGGGAGAGGTGGTGAGAGGTGAACTTCCTTTCTCCACAAAGAAGAAAATCATAAGATGTAGGGAAGTAAGAATGCTTTCCAACTGAGACCTAATAAAGATGTCATCACTTTGTCAAGTTAAGGAACAGTGATGGTGTGGTAGGATCCCTCACCGATTGTTCTTTGTCCCTGTTAGTCACTGCTAGAATCTCATTTCTCAGAATTCAATCTCATTACATTTAATTTACAAAAGGTTTAGTGAACACTGTTGTGGTCCAAGTTGTGTGTTCACAGAGAAGCAGTAGCTTCCTCATCCTCAAGAAAAATCTCCTCTATTGGAGTAAACCACTTCAAATTAACACAGGAATCAGACAGTGAGAAAATTAGAATATAACTAAGTCTTTAAGTAAGTGCTATAGTCTAAAAGGAGAGGAAGAGAAATTCATGAGGAACTTAGGTCTCAAACTGTTATGTGAAGGATCGACAGCAAATGAATATGCAAGAGAGAGGGAGAGAACATTTAAGGTGATGGCAATGCTGCAAGGGGATGGAAATGAGCACATCTTAATCATGGGAAGTGAACAGCTAAGTCTGACTATAGTGTGAAGAGGAGGAGTATAGTGAGAGAGAAATTGGAAAAGTAAAGTTAGGGTGAGATTTTTAAAAGGCTTTAAAGGTCAGGCTGGTGAGTTTGGAATTTAACTTCCACATGAAATATAATAACTAGCTTCCTTTGCAGATGAAAGAAAGGGGTTTGGGGTCAGCAAGTCTCCAATGGTTTGTTCTAATGATGAGTTTCCAATCACACCAGTGAAATGCACAGTGCCCAGGACTATAAAGCAATCCCACATAGGAACCCAGAAATAGCATTCCACCTGCATACATTTAAAATATGATTTAACTTTTCAGGTATTTTATTTAGACACAGCTTACATTCTTTGTTTATATATATATATATATATA
>NW_006780314.1:980102-993501 GCF_000442215.2 Lipotes vexillifer
TATATATATATATATATATATATATATATATAACCCTCTGTAACAGCAACACAATATCCAGAAGAGAAAATCACTAATCAAGCCCATGTAATTCTATTTGATGCTCTTATCCACAGGATAGTGAAAATCTGATGGATTAAAATGGCATAATAGATTTACAGCCTTTACAAAACTCTGTAGGCTGTTTCTAGGGTGAAAATCAGCAATTTTGAATTCTGGTGAGCAGCAAATATTGTTTGGGCAGACTTTTTAATATTTCTGATCTTCAGAAACCTAATCTTTTCCCGTTTGGGGGTGACAGTGACTTTAAATCAGCTGTTCACAATCTGTTGTCAAGTAAAATCAAAATATATGCTTAGACAACCTTTTTTGCACATCTTAATGAAGGGGAAAAAAATAATAAAAGGAGTTCTTTGTCCAGAATATAAACTACTCTGACAATTAAACTTGGCCTGCCTAGACAGTTCCTGTGCTAAACTCCATGAAGAGAGTAATGCAAAGCTGCCTGGAGAAAAATCAATTTCAGAAGAGATATATCTTTATGTGTCATGATCCAGTGTATGATTGTGGCCTTTGATGTCTGTTTAGCTGGCAGCAAATTTACAGTCATAACTTTTAATTCACAGCAATGAGTGCAACAAAAATAACTTAACAGTTAAATAGGAACGTTGTGCTCATTGGATGACTCTAATCAACTGCCAGGAATGACCTTGAAATTGGACATTCCTCTCTGCTTAAGCACCATTAGCAATATTTTTCAGAAAGAAAACCATTTAGCTGGTTGGCCAAAAAAAAAAAAAAAACAACAAAAAAACGATAAAAATCTTCTCTTGGCTACTCTCTAAATCACATTGCACTATCTGTTCGCCAGCTGAGGGTGAAGAGCATTGTATATTAAAAGATTTTCATTGTGTAATAACGTGAATGCCAGTGGCAGTAATTATAAAATCAATAATTCGTAATAAATATGTCCTCTTCATATAATTACTAAGTGATTGCAAAACCAATATTATGCACTAGTTAGAAAGGAAAAGGTTGCCATTAAAGACTTTCTATATTACACATTATTGTTCAAATCTTAAACACCCTTGGTCAAATGAAGCAAAGCTTCATCCTTATCAGAATTAAACTAAATACTATTTTATTTCAAGCTACTAAAAAGTATTTGATTTATGGTGAAACTAATTGTTAGATTAAAATACTTGTCTTCAACATGACTATGTATGGTACCTCTACTTACTGCTTCCTTTGATTTGTGTTGCATCAGGTTGTTGTAATTTTTACCTCAAAGAAGGTATGTATAGGTACCCACATTCATCTGCTTCAGGAATTTATCTAATTGCCATTTCTCATGTCTTATAAATGAAGCCCAACCCATAGAGAAAATTTCATTAGCGTTATATTTCAATTTGCTATGTAAAGGAGTGTGCTCCTACTGGGAGAAAGGCACCAAGTTCCTTTTTTGTGAAGATGGAGTGTGTTTTCATCTTTGATTGCATTACTTTTGAACTCTCCATAACCATGTGGGTTGCTGAGGGGTCATGATTATTTAATTCTGGTCCTACCAGCATGCTGGGACCAGAGAAACCACTCTGATTGAAACACAGCCTCTTTGGCATAAGAAGACTTGGAGGTTAGTCCCATAACCCTGTGCATTCTCCCCATAATTCCTCAAGGAAGAGTTAATATGTGTATTTGTTAAGCTCCTACTATGTGTGCAGCTAGCCCTGTGCTGGAAAACATGAGAAAAATGAGAAGAAACAAACTTCAGGCAGTTTATGTAATTGGGGTCATAAATATTTTGGAAAAAAATCTAGGAAAATTATTTTTTATGTCACAAAATAAAAAATTTTGTGTCACAAAGACTGTAATGGAACCTTGACTTTTATGAAAATAATATTAATTAGCTTGCCTGATGAAAACCCTCATACATGACCACGTGATACAGAAAAATCTGATTGGTATATCCCAGGCTAATGTCAAAATCAAAATGAATATGAGGCCTACAGCCATAACAATTCAAATATATACTCCATATTTCTAGGGCTTGTTTCTCTGGCCACTCAGCCCAAACCTGATAGCTCATTCCTGGCCTGCTCACATACTGGCCTAGTATTTTGTTCTTTTTACTTTACATACTGTATTAGAGATCTCTGGAGAAATAGAACAAATAGAATGTGTGTGCTTGTGTGTGTGAGAGAGAGTGTACAGAGAAAGATAGCTAGAGAGAGAGGCAGAGAGAGAGAGAGATTTCTTTTAAGAAGTTAGCTCATATACCCCAATAAAGATGTTAAAAAAAAAAAAAAAAAAAAAAAAAAAAGAAGTTAGCTCATATGACTGTAGAGGCCAGGGAGTCCAAAATCTATAGGGTAGGCAGGTAGGCTGGAGATTCAGAAAAGAGTTGATATAAGAAATACCCTCATGGAAAAAAAACAAACTAATCTTTGACCAAATATTTGGGTACCTTGGCCTAGCCGAGTTGACACATAAAATTAGTCATCACACGTCTTAACTCCTCAGCAAAGGATCCATCAGTTGGAAAAGACTTTTGATACCAATTCTTTTCAGAACTCTTCATTTTATACATGATAACACAGAGAACTAGCTCTTTGTAATTCCACATACCTGGTAGAGTTTGGAGCTCATCTATTCATTTGTTTTTGTTTTTGTATTTTTCAGCAAATATGTATCACAAGCTAATTTTTTTTTTTTTTTTTTTTTTTTTTTTTTTTTTTTTTTTTTTTTTTGTGGTACGCAGGCCTCTCACTGTCGTGGTCTCTCCCGTTGCAGAGCGCAGGCTTCGGACACTCAGGCTCAGTGGGCATGGGTCACAGGCCCAGCTGCTCCACGGCATGTGGGATCTTCCCGGACCGGGGCACGAACCCATGTCCCCTGCATCGGTAGGCAGACTCTCAACCACTGCGCCACCAGGGGAGCCCCACAAGCTAATTCTTAAATGGAATTCTTATTTCTAACTAGCCTTGAAACATGATTTGTTTAGAAATATAACACATATGACTAGTGACTATAAAGCAACATGAATGACTTTTGTTGGTATCTGATGGAAGCAGAGCAGTGATATAGCAAGTCACATATTTTTGATTCTTCTGCTTGGTCTGGTGCAAACATTTGCATTGAAAAGAAGTATATGATGCTTCACAACATCAAAAAATTGAGTGACTAGACTCACTATTTTGGGAAAGAACATTGATAAAGACTTTTAATGGCTATTTGGTATTAGCTTTTGGGATTAAATAACAAATCTTAAATATTTGTAAGTTTTTGGTCTACTAATTCTATTTCTAATAATTTGGTCTACAAAAATACTTATACACTCGCCCAAATATATTTCTGCAAGCATGCTCATTGTAGTATATTTGTCACAGATATGAAATGGAAACAATGTACATGTTTATCAATAAAGAATCAATAATTATAGTACAGTTCTACTCTGAGTCACCATAGAGCAACTATTGAGAAGTGTTAAGAAAGACTTATTCATCCTCAATGGGAAAGATCTTTAAGATACTTTTTTAAGCAAAAAAGAAGTCACAGAATAATATATGGAGTAAGAGCCCTCTTATTTTAAAAAGAAATACATGTGCATATTTGTGCATATATGCAAATGAATAGACAAAAGACTATCAGGAGACACACCAAATTCTATCACAAGCAAGAAGAGCACAGGTGTACAGAGTACAGTAAAAGGAATATTTTGCATTTTAATCTATATACCTCCCTATTTTTTTCAGTCACTTAAAATTATGCATACCTATAGTTTATTAATTTTCCTTGCTCTATAGCATTTCATTTAACAAATACATAGAGATATGTTCTTCTTTTTCTTGGTATCAAACCATTTCATTGAGAAGATCAAAGGACTACGAAGACAATGAGATCTGGCGTCATTAGTCTGGTGAGGATCTCACCAGCTTCATAATTGCTGAAACCAGGTATATTCTTAAGTGAAAGAAAAAAGAGAAATACATACAGTATGTTTCTATTTTTATAAATTTTAGAAGCAAATAAAACTTAACTCTATTGTGTAAGGATGCATGTAGAGTTGGCAAAACCACAAAGAGAATCAAAGAGAGAATTAGCACAAAAGCCAGCATAGTGCTTTTCTCCAGGAAGGAGGGAGAAGATTTTTATTTAAAAGATACAAACAGCGTGGGGAATTTCTGGTGTGTCATCAAATGTTCCATTTCTTCATTTGTGTTTCAGTTCCTAGGTACTGTTTCTGTAATTATTAGTTAAACTTACATATAGATATTTAACATACTTTTCTATCCACATTAATGTTGTACAATAATATCTACAAAAGTATAATTGTGTAATACAAAATAGAACAAAGTAAAAATAAATGAGCATTATTTACAGAATTTGATATAAATATAAATGTAGGATAAATAGATAGGTTAAAGACATTTTAATCATACAGTATAAAAGAAGTTCATAGAGAGGTAATAACATTAAGAGCAAAGAATTTTGCATAGCATGAAAAATTCAAGATAGCAAAAGTAACAATGTCTTTAATGCATTTAATTTTACAGAATCCAAGGAGTTTTTTCATATGATCCTCACTTGGTTGTCAAAAGAGCTAGGTAAACTATTTTTACACATGAGACCCAGAGATTCACAGAATCAGAGATATTGAGTGAATACGTATACCTTATAAGATGATTCTATTATCAGTGGGTGCCTTCCTTTAATTGTGCCAGTCTTCTGTTCCCACCACCATACTTCTGTTTCTCAATGCCCAGCCCCAATAGAGATATCTATTTTGTTCCTACCCTAAATACATTTTTAAAAGTAAACTAAATTAAAAAAAATAGTTACAACAATACATAGGGTTTAATTATTATAATTGTACAAAAATTGTTTGTCGACCAGCCAAATATTTTGTTATGATGATTTTTTTTAGAACAATTTTTGTTGTTATTGGAGTTACGACTTTGTTTTTTGCTGCATGGAGCAACATGTGGGGATCTTAGTTCCCTGACCAGGGATCGAACCCATTCTCTCTGCAGTGGAAGCTTGGAATCTTAAGCACTGGACCGCCAGATAAGTCCCTGGAGTTGTGATATTAACTGAGTTTTTTCATTTTATAATTTTCTACTTATCTATTCATAATTTCCTTAAAACTGTCACACACCTATAAACAAATATTTTTCATAATCCACCAATTCATTCCTCCCTCCCCCCTTCCTTTCTTCCTTCTTCCTTTTCTGTATGTATGTAAGTATGTATGCATCTATCATCTCTATCTATCTTATCTATCTATCTATCTATCTATCCATCTATCATCTACTTATCACCTGTCAACTTTCTACCTTTGGGACTGTCTTTGCTACATTCAGGAATTATTTTTACTTTTTATTATTATTACTACCTGCTACATTCAGGAATTATTTATTTTTAGGCCTCTGACTTAACTGTTATTCTGGAACTTCTGTTTTTTGTTCAATCATTTTGTAATTCCTGTTTCCTGCATCTCACACCTTCTTTCTTAGTTTTACCCTCTTTTTGTTGATGTTTATCCTTAAGATGTTTCCTAAAAGGGTGCAAGAGATGTACATTTGTTGAGTCCTTATACATTTCAAAATGCCCCTGATTAGTTAGAATTAAAAATACCTTAAGGGCTTCTCTGGTGGCACAGTGGTTGAGAGTCCACCTGCCGATGTAGGGGACGTGGGTCCGTGCCCTGGTCCAGGAAGATCCCACATGCCGCGGAGTGGCTGGGATGCCACGGAGCAGCTGGGCCCGTGAGCCATGGCCGCTGAACCTGCGTATCCGGAGCCTGTGCTCCGCAACGGGAGAGACCACAACAGTGAGAGGCCTGCTTACTGCAAAAAACAAACAAAACCTTAAAATAATTTTCATATGGTCTTTGAAGGCTTTCTACTAGTATCTTCTAGTTTTCAGTGTTGCTTTTGAAAAGTCTAATTTTACTCCAACCCCATTCCTTCTATGTATAATACTCCCAACCCTAGTTTAATTGATTCTCTTCATCTATTTCGTTTTATAATTTTTCAGTGTTGTGCTTCACTGCATTAATTTCCAATGCTTACCCAGAGAACAGTTACCAACCTTGTTACTATTATATTGGAATGTATCTGAGAGTCTTCCCTTTGACAAGCATAGTTTAGAATAACCATTTTTGGAAGCATGCCCTCCTTAGCAGGCATAGTATGTTGCTCATTTGAGACTTTCGTCAGCCAAGGTATTATCAGCACAGAAACTGAATAGAATATCTAAATATTAGTGGTGGCTGGACAAATCAACTCTATTGTCCCTTTCCATTCTCTCTTGTGTAGCTCAGACCTAGCAATGCATTGCATCATAGTATAATGCTGTCTTGTTAAGACCTAATGTATGTCTCTCATTTTCTTGTTAAACTCAAAGTTCCTTTGTGAATAGAGACCCTGACATATTGTTTTTGTGCTTCAACTGCCTAACATTTTACAGGGAATATAGGTAATTTTCAGTGGGTTTCTGTTGACTATTTTCTCATTATTCCATGTGTATATATTTTAGCTCTTATCCTTCACTTGTATTCTCCAATAATCATCAATGAGTCAAACCTGATGCTAGCAAAGCATAAAAAGAAGTATCATAAAGGATCTTTGGCACTCTCTTATTTTCCTTCCTTCAAGTATACTTTCTTCCTTTTTCTGTCCTTCTTTTACTGTGGGATGGATGCTCTTTTATTGTCATTTAACTTCTCAATACCCTCAAATTAAGTGCACTAACAGTTCCTGCTCTTCATGTCATTGCCTTGTTCTCCAATTTTTTTCCTCTTTCTCAAGCTTGGTAGTCATATTCAAAGTTTTCCATCAATATTTCATTTTCTTGGGAGTTGTATTGGTTATGTATCACTGTGTAAAAAAACACATTAAAATGTATTGGCTTAAAAAACAAACATTTATTATTTCTCAAAAGTCTATAGAAAGTTGGCTGGACCTGGTTAGGCTTGAGTGAGCTGAAGTAAACTCTTATGTATGTGATTAGCTGGTGGGTTGGTGGGGGCTGACTGGTCTAGATGACCTCACTCGTGCATTTCATCTGGTAGCTGGCTGTCAATTGGAGCAGAGGGGTGACTTGGCCCCCTGTCTTTATGATCCAGAAGTCTACCTTCAGCTTGTCCACATCAGGACAGCAGGTTACCAGAAGGAAAGCAGAAGTACACACAGACTTTTAAGGCCTATGCTTCAAAATGGCTTACTTTTACCTCGCCTGCATTCTGTTGGTCAGACAAAATCACAGGACCAGTCTAGATTCAAGAAGTAAGGAAAGAGATGCCACCTTTTGATGGGAAAGGCTGCAGAGTTCCATTGCAAAGGGACATAGGTAAAGTGGGAAAATTAGGGTAGTCATTTTTAAAGTTGCTCTGCAACTTTGTGTTGTCTGGTCATAATTTTTCCTATCTCTCATACATTAAAAATACACATATCCCCTCCTCCCAAGTCTCCCCAAATTTTCATTTCATCGTGGCATCACACTTGAAGTTAATGACCTATGATCTTCATTAGGTCCAGAGGCAGTTCTTATTGTGTAACTTGTGTTGATTTGGAGACTTATGAACAAAAAAGAAAAATAATTTTCTACTCACCTTCCCCCACTACACCCAATATAGAACTGTGAGATGGAGACAGTTAAACAAAATATACATCTCCATTCCATATAGAAAAAATCTCTAGTCCAGAGCATTTCTGAAGTCCCACTGGATAAATGTTGCAAGATTCTAAGATCCAAAGCAGAAACATGCCAGAACTATTGAGGCCTCAGCTTAGAATTGTCATTTTTCCAAAGAGGAAATGCAGATGGCCAACAGACATAGGAAAAATGCTCAACATCCCTAATTATCATGGAAGTGCAAATTGAAACCACAATGAGATATCACCTCACACCTGTCAGAATGACTGTCTTTAAAAAGAACACAAATAATAAATATTGGTGAGAATGTGGAGAAAAAAGTACACTTGTACAGTTTGTTGGAATGAAAATTGGTGCAGCCACTCTGGAAAGCATTATGGAGGTTTCTCAAATAATGAAAAATAAAACTACAATATGACCAAGCAATTCCACTCCTGGGTATAGATCCCAAAAACTAATTTGAAAAGATACACGCACCCCAATGTTCATAGCAACATTATTTATCATTGTCAAGATATGGAAACAACTGAAGTGTCCCTCACCAGGTAAATGAATAAATATGATGTGGTATATATATGCAATGGAGTACTACTCAGCCATAAAAAAGAACAAAATTTTGCCATTTGCAGCAACATGGATTGACTTGGAGTGCACTATGCTAAGTGAAATAAGTCAGACAAAGACAAAGAGTGTATAATATCACTTATATGTGGAATCTAAGAAATACTAAACTAATATAACAAAAAAGAAACAGACTCACAGATATAGAGAACAAACTAGTGTTTACTCAGGAGGGGGAAATATAGGGGTAGGGGAGTGGGACCTGCAAACTATTGGGTATAAGTTCAAGGATGTAATGTACAAAACAGGGAATATAGCCAAAATTTTGTAATAACTATAAATGGAAAGTAACCTTTAAAAATTGTATAACTCTTTGGGCTTCCCTTGTAGTGCAGTGGTTAAGAATCCGCCTGCCAATGCAGGGGCCATGGGCTTGAGCCCTGGTCCGGGAAGATCCCACATGCCTTGGAGCAACTAAGCCTGTACACCACAACTACTGAGCCTGTGCTCTAGAGCCAGCAAGCCACAACTACTGAAGCCCGTGCACCTAGAGCCTGTGCTGTGCAGTAAGAGATGCCACCGCAATGAGAAGCCTGCACACTGCAACAAAGAGTAACCCCCGTTCACTGCAACTAGAAAAAGCCCGCTCACAGCAACTAAGAGCCAACACAGCCAAAAATAAATAAAGTAAATAAATTTATTTTTTAAAAATTTATAACTTAAAAATTTTTTTTAATCTATTTTCATTAAAAAAAAAAAGAATTTTCACTACTTTACTTTTGTTGATTCTGTACATCTAAGTAAACAACAAAACTAGTCCAGATTCAAAGAGTGGAGAAGTAAACTCTACTTCTTGATGGCAAGAGTTACAGAATAATATCACATGGCTTTATGGACACAGAGAAGAGGATAATTGAAGCCATTTTTGTAAAATTTACTTCAGAGAGCTCTTGGTGGCAAAAGCTCAGCTGATAACACTAATTCAGCCTAAGATATGTATGAGTAATAATATATCCTGATTTCTTCATCACATTTGCATTTAAACTAAAGAGGTCAATATCTTAATACTTTCTCCAATAAGACGAGTTAATCCACACTCTCATGACACTGTCCTACTCCATATTGTTGTCTACAAAGTTTTATTTTCTGTTTGACTCTTAATTTTATCTCTTTTTATTGTTTAGGGTGATACTTACTGTTATAACAAACTAACCACCAAATGTTAATAGTTAAACCAATAAGAATTATTTGTCACTGATCCAGAGTCCAATGCAGATGTTTGGCAGGAAGCATTTCATGTACCAATTTGGAGATTGGGCTGTCTTTAGTTTTATACCGACTTTCCCTCTGTTCTACCTCTGCTAAGAAAAAGTAAGAATAGAAGATACTCTGTCCCTAGCATGTATTCAATCCTGCTGATACAATCTGTGCAGGGCCCTTTCTCTGGGAAGCTGGGGAAGTGCCTTAATTAAGTGTCCTTTCTTGGAGACCTCTCTTGTCCATTGTTTGTCAAGTTCCCTGGCTTACATCCCTGAGAAGCTTTTGCTAGCTCATTTTCCTTCCTGGCCACAGTAATAAGGGGTGTTTTGGATTTGCCTTCCTTAGGCGTTACACAGTTTTTGCAGCTTTCTTTTTTTATTGTAAACATAGCACTCCAGCAAATTCATTCTTGACTTGTCCTAAACCGAAAGATGCTAAGCAGACTTTGACTTAGACTCTCTGCTGAGAAAGACTGGTAGAGATTAACAGAATCAAAATGTCACTTGAAGTAGCGTAGCACAAAGAAGCATATTCTAGTAGTCTTTTCTCTTTCCTGAATTGTTTTTAAATATTGAGGAATAATTGACATAACATTATATTAGTTTCAGGTATCCAAGTAGTCATTGGATATTTGTATATATTGCAAAATGTTTACAATAGTAAGTCCATTTAAGATCTGCCCCCATAAATAATTACAAATCTTTTTTTTTCTTTTTTTGTGATGTGAAATTTCAAGATGCATTCTCATAGCTACTTTCAAATATGCAATACAGAATTATTAACTATAGTCACTGTGCTGTACATTACATACCCATGATTTCTTCATTTTATAACTGGAAATGTATTTGATAATGCAACTTAGTACCCAAAGTTGTTTAATGACTTGGTCATTTAAACTGTATTTTAGTCCAGGGTTGAATTCCTTGACAGTAAACTTATCTGAAATATTTGCAGAATCTAGGTGTGTTTCTTCTAGACTTTCTCATTTACCAATAATTACACTCACAGCTCTTCCTTTTAGGGTCCAGATGCACTTTATATTTCCAGCCCTCTAAAGCCCTTTTCTTTGGATTTACTACTTCTTCAATCTCTGTTTGAAAACCAGCCAATTCTCTCCTGAACTCACCTCTTTCTTGTAATACTTTGCTAAAGGCCATGATTAGAAGCCAACTCACGATGCCACTGAATTTTTCCAACCACTTTCCCTAGAGCCACAGCTCAGTGGGCAAGATCTTCCTTCCAAGTTATTGCACATGGCAGTTTTACCAAATATTCTGCTATCAGATTATTGTGTGTTTTCTTGTTGCCTAGTGTCTAACACTAAACTAATGCTCCAAATTTTAGGGTTTTGTTTTTTGTTTTTTGTTTTCTGTTTTTTGGGGTTTTTTATGATGACAGTACCTAGCTTCTATTATCAGTTTATTTATTAGTTAGTTTAGTAACACTAACTGCTATTACAAACAAAACCACTCCAGTTCTGACACCAATTCCGATGTGTGTGTTTTTCCTCACCACCAAGCAATTAACTCAATTCTGACACTATCTACCTGGAAATAGCATCAGATCCCACAGGTTAAGTGCTCAACCGAACAAAACTGCCCTTACTTCAGATGCCAATTGCAGGTCCAGGTTGCTTCCTGTGCTTCTGATTAACTAGCTGTACATTGGAGATTCCCATGACCCCCTCCTTGCATTGGATTAATTTCTAGAGCAGCTTACAGAACTCAGATAAATAATTTATTTACTAGATTACCAGTTTATTATAAAAGGTTGTAACTCATGAATGTCCAGATGAGAGACATGCATAGGGAAAAAGTGTGAGTAAGAGGCACAGAGCTTCCATGCTCTCTCTGGGTGCACCACTTTCCCAGCACCTCCACAGGTTTGCCATCCTGGAAACTCTCCAGAGAATGTCCTTTTGGGATTTTATGGAAGGTTCTTTACATAGGTATGATTAAATCATTGACATTGGTGATTTAACTCAATTTCCAGCCCTGTTCTCTTTCCTAGAGGTCAGGGAGTCAGATTGAAAGTTTCAACCCTTCAATAACATGGTTGGCTACACTGGCATCAAGTCCCCATCCTTGAGCCCTTCCAAAAGTCACTTCATTAACATCATAAAAAAAACTCTCATCAGAGGAAATTACAATGGTCTTAGGAGCTCTTTGCCAGGAATAAGGATGAAGACCAAATATATGTTTCTTATTATAAATCACAGCATCACACCCCTCAGTGGCTTAACACCATTAAGAGTTTATTTCTTAAGCCAGCTGTGACACAGGTATTAGGCTGGCAGCCTTCTACATGAGAATTAAGGACCCAGGCTCCATTTATAACAGGAAGATGAAATATATACCAGACTCTTAAAGAGCATATCATACACCCACATGTAAGAATTTTCCATTTCTGAGCATTAACTCCATCCACACATGCTTCCCACCATAGTCCAAAGTAGTTGAATTAGAAGCTTAATACCTGACAGCACCTATCACTTCTTTGAGAGACAAAGACATACCCTAGACCTGTAACCCAGGAAGCATTTTTCTAATTGTCATCTCTTCATGATTTTGACCTGTATCTGCCTGGAATTTCTATGATGTTTAACATCTCTGCCATTAATTTAGCAATTCATACAAATTGTCCCTCTTGTTAAATATACTTTCAAGGATGTAAATTGTCTAGACGTTCCTTAAGGGGCTTTATATAAACTAACTTATAACTTCCATAAAATCTACAAATCTTTCGATGTAGAAGCTATCAAGTAACTTTTATTAACTGATTAATTGATCAATTGTTCTGAGTTCTTAGGAGATCAACAGAGAGGTTTTTTCTCCCCCTGACACTAATTGTATGGTGCCTTCTGCAACACCACTTCTCAAATTCCTTGACACCTACTGGGTGTCCATCAATTCAATTCAATTATGACACTATCTACCTGGAGTTAGGATAAGATCCGATAAGTTAGTGTTCAGTCCCACGGGACTACCCACATTTCAGAAGACAGTTGTAAATTTCAGGCCACCCATACTTTTGACTGGCATGCTGTAAATCAGGGGTTCCTAGGACTCCCTCCTGGAGTTTGATACTTTGCTAGGACAGACTCCCAGAAATCAAGAAAGCACTTTAATTACTTTTGCTAGTTTATTATAAATGATACAACTCAGGAACAACCAAATGGAATAGGTGCATAAGGTAAGGTGTGGAGGAAGATGGGTGGAGCTTCCATGCCCTCTCTGTGTGTGCCACCCTTCCAGAAACTCTCCTCTCCCAGAGGTTGAGGGAGTGGGGCTGAAAGTCCCAGGCTTCTAGTTAAAATTTGGTCTTTCTGACAAACAGCCTTCATCCTGAAATTATCTAGGAACACATAAAGAGTTGCCTCAGGAGAAAAACAAATATGCTTCTATCTTTTCTACCACTCAGGAAATTCCAAGCTATTTAGGAAGCTTACTTTGGGACAAAGGCCAAATATATATACATATATATATATATATATATATATATTTTTTTTATTATGCCACACCCACCTACTTCACTCAGTAAATAAAAGACAAGACACGTGCTGGGTATTGAGAAATCTGCTTTTCTGTTGTGAGAAAAATGAATCAGATTATGCATGCTGTAAACAAGACAGCGTTTTTCTAATGGACAAAGTGCACTTGGTAAATTAAAAGAGCTGCCATTGTGCTTCCATAATTCTTTTTCTGTCCTAGAAGTGAATAAAACAGGAATATAGGGCTTCCCTGGTGGCGCAGTGGTTGAGAGTCCGCCTGCCGATGCAGCGGACACGGGTTCGTGCCCCGGTCCGGGAGGATCCCACATGCCGCAGAGCGGCTGGGCCCGTGAGCCACGGCTGCTGAGCCTGCGCGTCCGGAGCCTGTGCTCCGCAACGGGAGAGGCCACAACAGTGAGAGGTCCACGTACC
>NW_006780314.1:993539-1017829 GCF_000442215.2 Lipotes vexillifer
AAAAAAAAAAAAAAAAAAAAAAAAAAAAAAACCAGGAATATAATAAGTAACTAAACAAGTAAATAAAATCAACAATAAAATCTTTATCACTTCTTTCTGCCTAGAAATATTATACATGATACATCTCACATAATGTTATTTTTTAAAATTTCTCTAGTTTATAATATCATTTTTCTCTTTGATGGAATGTTTTACGTAAATGTGTAAAAAATGTGTTTTTTGCTTTTGTTTTTTAATGGAAACATTTTTTTGAAGAAATTAATCAATAAATAAATGAATAAATATACTATGAAATTAGGTTTCAGTGAACTGGATGAATTGGAGTGCTCCTACGCACAATATGAATCTATGAAGCATCATAATTTCGTTCTCTACTTATTTGGAGTTTTTGTTATTTATTCTCGTTAAACTAAAGTTAGCTCTTATTTGACTATTTTTTAAAACGTAAATTGACAATGTTAAAAGGAAAAAAAAAAAACATTTAGTTCTTTTCATAGTGAAGGCCAATAGGATAACCAGTTTAGCTACATGAATAAAATGAATGGATCCATTAAAATGGGCTCCTCTAAATAGATAAGTATGTCATTGCCTTGTTAAAATATAAAAACCTATGTCAAAAATTCCTTCCAGCTTTAGAACAGCATCACTCCCTTACTCTATACTAAAAAAAAGTCTATAAATAAAATCTTTCCTTAAATTTTTATTTATTTTACCTATTTAATAGAGCAAATTTACAAGGTTTTACTGGACTATATCATTATCTATGAAAATTAATCATTTTTATATTAAATTTTCAGATTGTCACTTATTTACTGGACTGAGGTAAGATATGTTTTATTTTTCTTATCCAAGTATTAAACCACTCCCATAAAGTAAATAAATTTCTAATATTAGGTATTCTAGAGAAATGAAGTAATAAGCCTTTCTGGGAGCTGGAACAGGAATGGTCTGTATACATTAGGCTGTATTGAAATACACTCAAATGAAAACAGGAAACTTGACTTATAAAATTATTATTTTTTTTAATGACAGGAGTTATGGAAAATTAACTGCGTGGATTCCTTGGGTGGAGAGGTAGATTAAAAAGACAAGATGTCTTGGATGTTCTTTCACTTTTATTGTGCTTTCTTTTGTCACTACCTCTTGTATTTGCTGTGAATGTGTGTTTGTGTATATTTGTGTGAGTATCTGTGTTTTCCTATTACAAACATTGTTATGAGGGCTTAATGTGTCACTCTTCCAGGAGGCCATAACTGGGGACTCATGCAAAGTTTTGAACCTTCTCAAGTAAGACAAAACACATCATGCATTTTTTTGTTCTTAAGAGACTTTATTTTTTACAATAGTTTATATTTACAGAAAACTGCTGAAGGTACTCAGTTTCCCTTATTATTAATATTTTACCTTATTATGATGCATTTTTTAAATTAATGAATTAATATTGATACATTTTTTTTTTTTTTTTTTTTTTTTTTTTGTGGTACGCGGGCCTCTCACTGCTGTGACCTCACCCGCTGAGGAGCACAGGCTCCGGACGCGCAGGCTCAGCGGCCATGGCTCACGGGCCCAGCCGATCCGTGGCTGGGATGTTCCCAGACCGGGGCACGAACCCGCGACCCCTGCATCAGCAGGCGGACTCTCAACCACTGCGCCACCAGGGAAGACCTGATACATTATTTTTAACTGAAGTCCACATAACATTCATATTTCCTTAGTTTTTACATTATGTCTTTTTTCTGTTCCATGTTCCCAATCAGGATATCAAATTGTATTTGATGAACATTCATACCTTAGATTACTGTTGGTTGTGACAATTTCTTAGACTTTCCTTGTTTTTCATGACCTTGAGGAGTGCTAGTCAGATATTTTGTAGAATGTCCTTCAATTTAGATTTATTTGATGATTTGATGATTTTCTCATAATTAGACTGGTTTTATGGGCTTTGAGGAGGAAAACCACAGAGGCAAAGTGACATTCTAATTATATCATATCAAGAACACATTCTATCAACATGGCTTATCATTTTTGTTACTGATATTTTTTTTTTTTTTTTGTGGTACGCGGGCCTCTCACTGCTGTGGCCTCTCCCATTGCGGAGCACCGGCTCCGGATGCGCAGGCTCAGCAGCCATGGCTCACGGGCCCAGCCGCTCCGCGGCATGTGGGATCTTCCCGGACCGGGGCACGAACCCGTGTCCCCTGCATCGGCAGGCGGACTCCCAACCACTGTGCCACCAGGGAAGCCCTTTGCTACCGATTTTGATTGCTTGGCTGAAGAGGTGTTTGTCAGTCTTCTCTAATGTAAAATTACTTTTTTCCCACCCCATTTACATACTGTTCTCTTTGGAAGGAAGTCACTGTGTGAAGCCCATAATAGGGATTGAAGAGTTATGTTTCACCTTTTTGGGGGGAGAGTATCTACATAAATTATTTGTGTTCTGCATGGAATATTCCTCTTCCTCTTCATTTGTTTATTTTTTATTTACATCAAAATGAACTCATGTGTGTTTATTTTATTTATTTTATAATTTTATTTTATTTTATAATTTGGGTTATAACCCAAATTACTTTATTTTCATGTGCAAATTTTCCAGACTTAGCTATTGAGAACTTTCAGTCAGTTCTTGTATCCCTTTGACATACACTCATCTTAGAGGAGGTGATGGAAAGGCTGTGATCACTGACTAGACCCAGGAAATTAGGAGCTCCTCACCCCTCCCCTATCCTTGGAATGTGCCTTCTGCCCACCACTCCCACAGCTGGAGTCATTCCAAAAACCCAGCCTCTAGAGGAAACACTCACAAAGTCATTCTATGAAGCCACCATCATGCTGATACTAAAACCAGGCAAAGACACTACCAAAAAATAAAATTACAGGCCAATACCTTTGTTGAATATAGATGCAAAAATTCTCAAGAAAATATTAACAAACTGAATCCAAAAACACATAAAAAAAAGTCATATACCAAGATCAAGTTGGATTCATCCCAGTGTCACAAGGAGGGTTCAATATACACAAATCAATCATTGTGATACATCATATCAACAAAAGAAAAGACAAAAAACACATGATAATCTCAATAGATGCAGAAAAAGCGTTTGATAAAATTCAACATCCTTCATGATAAAAAATCTTATCAAAGTGAGTATAGAGGGAACATATTTCAACATACTAAAAGCTATTTATGGCAAACCCACAGCCAACATAATACTCAAAAGTGAAAACTGAAATCCTTCCTTCTAAAATCTGGAACAAGAGAAAGATGTCCACTCTCACTACTTCCATTCAATATACTATTGGAAGTCCTAGTCACAACAATAAGACAAGAAAATATCCAAATTGGAAGAGTAAATTTTTCATTATATGCAGATGACATGATACTATACATAGAAAATCCTAAAGACTCACACAAAAACTACTAGAACTGATAAATTTAGCAACGTAGAAGGGTACAAGTTTAACATACAGAAATTTGTTCATTTCTTTACACTAACACTGAAATATAAGAAAGGGAAAGTGATTAAAAAAAAAAACTTCTTTTAAAATTGCATCAGAAAAATACATAGGAATAAATCTAACCAAGGAGGTGCAAGAGTTTTATGCTGAGAACTATAAAGCATTGATAAAGGAAATTGAAGATAATTCAAATAAATGGAAAGATATCCCATGCTCTTGGATTGGAAGAATTAGTATTGTTAAATGGCCATTTTAACAAAGGGATTTAACATGATCCTTATCAAATTACCCATGACATTTTTCACAGAAGTAGAAAAAAAGTTAATTCTAAAATTTATACAGAATCTTAAAAGACCCATAATTGCCAAAGAAATTGTGAGGAAAAAGAACAAAGCTGGAGGCATAACCCTCCCAGACTTCAGACAGCACTACAAACCTACAGTAATCAAAACAGCATGGTTTTGGCACAAGAAACATATTTATGGGTCAATGAAACAGAATAGAGAGCCCAGAAATAAATCCACACACCTGTGGTGAATTAATCTCCAACAATGGAGGCAATAATATACAATGGAGAAAAGACAGTCTCTTCAGCAAGTGGTGCTCTGAAAGCTGGACAGCTGCATGTAAATCAATGCAGTTAGAACACTCCCTCATGCCATACACAAAAATAAACTCAAAATGGCTTAAAGACTTAAATATAAGATATGACACCATAAAACACCTAGAAGAGAACATAGGAAAAACATTCTCTGACATAAATCATAGCAATGTTTTCTTAGGTCAGTCTCCCAAGGCAATAGAAATAAAAGCAAAAATAAACAAATAGGACCTAATCAAACTTAAAAGCTTTTGCACAGCAAAGGAAACTATAAACAAAATGAGAAGACAACCTACAAGTGAGAGAAAATATTTGCAAACAATGTGACTGACAATGGATTATTTTCCAAAAGATACAAAGAGCTCATACAACTCAATAACAAAGAAAAATAAAAACAAAAAATCAAACCCAATAAAAAAATGGGCAGAAGTCTTAAATAGACATTTCTCCAAATAAGACAAACAGATGGCCAATAGGCACATGAAAAGATGCTCAACATCACTAATTATTAGAGAAATGCAAATCAAAACCCCAATTAGGTATCATCTCACACTGGTCAGAATGGCTATCATCAAAAAGTCTACAAATGGGACTTCCCTGGTGGCACAGTGGTTAAGAATCCGCCTGCCAATGTAGAGGACATGGGTTTGAGCCCTGGTCCGGGAAGATCCCATGTGTCACGGAGCAACTAAGCCCATGTGCCACAACTACTGAGCCTGTGCTCTAGAGCCTGAGTGCAACAACTACTGAGCCTGTGTGCCACAACTACTGAAGCCTGTGTGCCTAGAGCCATGCTCTGCAACAAGAGAAGCCACTTCAATGAGAAGCCACACACCTAGATCCTGTCTTCCACATCGAAGTATAGCCCCCACTCTCTGTGACTAGAGAAAGCCCACACACAGCAACACAGACCCAACACAGCCAAAAATAATTTTAAAAATTAATTTTAAAAAATCTACAAATAACTAATGCTGGAGAGGATGTGGAGAAATGGGAACCCTCCTACACTCTTGCTGGGCATGTAAATTGGTGCAACCCCTATAGAAAACAGTATGCAGGTTCCTTAAAAAACTAAAAATTGGGTTACCATATGATCCAGCAATCCCACTCCTGGGGATATATCTGGAGAAAACTCTATTTTGAAATAGATACATGCACCCCAATGTTCATAGCAGCAGTATTTACAATAGATGAGACATGGAAGCAACCTAAATGTCCATTGACAGATGAGTGGATAAAGAAGCTGTGGTACATATATACAATTAATATTACTCAGCCATAAAAAAAAAGAATGAAATAATGTCATTTGAAGTAACATGGATGGACCTAGAGATTATCATATTAAGTGAAGTAAGTCAGAGAGAGTAAGACAAATATCATTTGTTATTACTTATATGTGGAATCTAAAAACCTGATACCAGTGAACTCATTTACAAAACAGAAACAGAGGGCTTCCCTGGTGGCACAGTGGTTGAGAGTCCACCTGCTGATGCAGGGAACAGGGGTTTGTGCCCCAGTCTGGAAAGATCCCACGTGCCGTGGAGCGGCTGGGCCTGTGAGCCATGGCCACTAAGCCTGCACGTCCAGAGCCTGTGCTCTGCAACGGGAGAGGCCATAACAGTGAGAGGCCCGTGTACCGCCAAAAAAAAAAAAAAAAAAATTAAATAAAAACAGAAACAGACTCACAGAAAAAGAAACAAATTTATGGTTACCAAAGGAGAAAGAGGAGGGAGGAGGGATAAATTAGGAGTTTTGGATTAGCAGATACAAACTACTATATGTAAAATATATAACAAGTTTCTATTGTATAGCAGAGGGAACTATATTAAATATCTAGTAATAAACTATAATGGAAAAGAATATGAAAAATAATATATATATAAAGCTGAATCACTTGTTGTACACCAGAAACGAACACAACATTGTAAATCAATTATACTTCAATAATTAAAAAAAAGAGAACACACTCTCTAGAGAGTAATGTGTTGTTGATACCATCTGGACTGGATACATGACTGAACCCCTTTAATACTTCTATAGAGTCATATCTTGGTATCTGCAGTAAATTGGCTCCAGGAACCTTGAGGTTACCAAATTCTGAGGACGCTTAAGTTCCTTATATAAAAGTCATAGTACAGTTTTGGATACAGAGGGCTGACTATATAAACTTTTAAGATTTTGGTGGGCAGATGAGGCGATATACTAGTCTTGTGGCCACCCAAGACAAGTCTTATATGTGTAAGTTCTCTGGGTGTTTATTAATAGTGCCACCTACCAATCTGTAGTGATCAGCCTCTTTTTCTTGGTCTCCTTTCCCTCAGAGTACGAGGGCAAGTTTCAGATTTTACCCAGGGAATTCCTGAGGTTCTGAACCAACACCCCAACATTGTGTGCTTTTTTTTTTTTTTTTGAGCACTTCCTTTCTTCCTGGCATTCTAAGATTCTCTAGGTTCATCTTGTAAATTGCTGCCCTCATTCTAATATCAGCCATTTCTCCAGTGAGATCTTGTTCCTTTTACTGGAGAATAAGAACCAAGAAGTGGAAAATAGGTATGCTCATTGCTACTTCGGTGTTGTTTCTAGGCTCCCTCAGGGCAAGAAAATATGTGTGTTTACTAACCAATGTGAATATACATATCTATAAATATTTCTATATGTAATTACTAACTATATTATATGTGTATATGTATTTCCACGTATCAGTATTAAACTACACATGAGTTCACACTATCTCCAATTCTAATCCAGTACCATGTTATCATTCTAGCCTCCTTATACTTGTCTCCAATTAGACATCCAGCTTCTGCCACTCTCCATCCACTTATTTAAGTGTTCACTTCTGTTATTAAACACTTGCTGTATGAGATTTAATACCACGAGTACAGTGGTATCAAAATTGATAACCCTAATCCCAGTGAGAAATAATTTGGCCAACTAGTATGGTAGTTATGCACTGTTTCCTTTGCCTTCAGTTTTACATACTCCCTTCATTTCTAGCACCTTATGTCAGCACACTGCTGCCTCCCCGTACCCCTTTTAGTGAGTTCATTTCATACATTTGTGATACATTTATAGTGTTTTGTCACATTCTGCATTCCATCTTGTGATTCCAACAGCCTCATGAATGACTCTTTAAATGTGCATACATTAAGATTCACTCTTGTGCTGTAAAGTTCAATGGGTTTTGACAAATGCATAGTGTAATGTATCAATATTATAGCAGCATATAGAATAGTTTTGTCACCCTAAAAAACCACCAGTGATTCAACTCTCTCTCTTTCCATGAACCCTTGAAACAACTGATGTTTTTACAACACTATAGATTTACCTTTTGCAGGATGTCTTATAATTGGGATCACATAGTATGTAGCCTTTTCAAACAGATTTCTTTCACTTGGAAATTTAAGATCTATCCATTTCTTTTCATAGCTTGCTAGCCCATTGTTTTTTATTACTAAATAATATTCCACTGTACCAGTGTACCACCTTTTGTTTATCCATTCACCCAGTGAATGGCTGGTTGTGTTCAGTTTTTTATTAGTATTAATAATGCTGCTCTGGACATTTATGTGCATGTTTTTATGTGGATATAAGTTTTCAAATCAGCTGGGTAAATACAAAGGAGTGAAACTGCTGGATCACATGGTAAGACTATGTTTAGCTTTGTAAGAAACTGCTAAACTGTCTTTCAAAATGGCTGTACATTTTACATTGCCAACGGTAATAAACGAGAGTTCCTATTACTCTGCTTTCTTGCTGTAATTAGTCTCCTCAGTTTTTTGGGTATTAGACATTCTAATGTGTGTGTAATAGTATCTCATGGTTATTTTAATTTGAAATTCACTAATGATAAATATTGTTGAAAATCTTTTCAAATGTCTTTTGCTATCTGCATGTCTTATTTGTAGAAGTGTCTTTTAAGATCTTTTTCACATTTTTTGTGTTGTTTGTTTTCCTGTTGTTGAGTTTCAAGTGTTCTTTATATGGGTAATATTCCTTATCACATATGTATTGCAATATTGTCTCCCATCTTTGGTTTGTCTTTTCAGTATCTTACAGTATCTTTCACAGAGCAGATATTTTTAAAGTTAATGAACCTGTCTTAACAAATTTTTTTTGTTTGTTTTATTGATTATACTTTTGGTGTTTGTCTGAAAACTCATTGCCAAACCCCAAATAACATATATTTCTATGTTTTCTTTTTAAACTTATACAATTTTGCATTTTGAGTTAATTTTTCCCCCAAATATAAAGTCTGTCTGGGTTCATTTTATACAAATATGTTCAGTACCTTTTTTTGAAAATATTTAATAACCTGTTTCCATTTAATTGCTTTTGCTCCTTTTTCAAAGATTATGTGACTAAATTTATAAGGGGCTATTTCTGAGCTTTCTACTCTGCTTTATTGTTCTGTGTGTTCATTCTGTCACCAATATCACTTTATTATTATTATTAATTTTTTAGTAAGTTTTCAAGTTGGATAGTGTGACTTTTCCAACTTTTCTCTTTCTTCAGTCTGTTTTGTTTAGTCTAGGTCTTTTATCTTTCCATATAAATATATATATATATATATATTTTTTTTCCTTTCTTTTTGTTTTAACATCTTTATTGGGGTATAATTGCTTTACAATAGTGTGTTACATTCTGCTTTATAAAAAAGTGAATCAGTTATACATATACATATGTTTCCATATCTCTTCCCTCTTGCATCTCCTTCCATATAAATATTAAATCATTTTGTTTCTATCTACAAAATAGCTGGTTGAGATTGTAATTGAGTTGTGTATATAGATTGAGTTGGGAAGTACTGGCATCTTAACAATATTGAATCTTCCAATTCATGAACATGGAATATCTTTTCATGCATTATATCATCTTTGATTTTTTTCTATCAGAGTTTTGTGTTTTTCAGATACAAATCATATATATAAATATATATACACACACACATATATGGTTAGAGTCATACCTAAGTAGATCAAATTTGGGGTTAGGCTGAGATTGTAGATAATACATTATTCTTCATTTCAAATACCAAATATTCATTGCTGGTATATAGGAAGGCAACTGTCTTTTATATATTGACCTTGCATGTTGTGATGTTGTTTTTTTCTTTTTTAATTTATTTTTTTTTATACAGCATGTTCTTATTAGTCATCCATTTTATACACATCAGTTTATACATGTCAATCCCAATCTCCAAATTCATCACACAACCAGCCCCACCCCCGGCCACTTTCCCCACTTAGGGTCCATACGTTTGTTCTATACATCTGTGTCTCAATTTCTTTCCTGCAAACTGGTTCATCTGTACCATTGTTCTAGGCTCCACATATATGCATTAATATATGATATTTGCTTTTCTCTTTCTGACTTACTTCACTCTGTATGACAGTCTCTAGATCCATCCACGTCTATACAAATAACCCAATATCATTCCTTTCTATGGCTGAGTAATATTCCATTGTATATATGTACCACATCTTCTTTATCCATTCGTCTGTCAATGAGCATTTAGGTTGCTTCCATTACATGGCTATTGTAAACAGCAATGCAATGAATATTGGGGTGCATGAGTCTTTTGGAATTATGGTTTTCTCTGGATATATGCCCAGTAGTGGGATTGCTGGGTCATATGGTAATTCTATTTTTAGTTTTTTAGTTTATTGCTGGGTCATATGGTAATTCTACTTTAAGAACAGCATACTGTTCTCCATAGTGGCTGTATCAATTAACATTCCCACCAACAGTGCAAGAGGGTTCCCTTTTCTCCATACCCTCTCCAGCATTCGTTCTTTGTAGATTTTCTGATGATGCTCATTTTAACGGGCATAAGGTGATATCTCATTGTAGCTTTGATTTGCATTTCTCTAACAATTAGTGATGTGGAGCAGCTGTTCATGTGCTTCTTGGCCAGCTGTATGTCTTCTTTGGAGAAATGTCTATTTAGGTCTTCTGCCCATTTTTTGATTGGGTCTTTTTTTTTTTTTTTTTTTTTTAATATTGAACTGCATGAGCTGCTTGTATTTTTTGGTGATTAGTCCTTTGTCCATTGCTTCATTTGCAAATATCTTCTCCCTCTCTGAGGGCTGTCTTTTCATCTTGTTCATGGTTTCCTTTGCTGTGCAGAAGCTTTTAAGTTTCATTATGTCCCATTTATTAATTTTTGTTTTTATTTCCATTTCTCTAGGAGGTGGGTCAAAAAGGATCTTGCTGTGGTTTATGTCATAGAGTGTTCTGCCTATGTTTTCCTCTCAGAGTTTCATACTGTCTCATCCTACATTAGGTCTCTAATCCATTTAGAGTTTATTTTTTTGTATGGTGTTAGAGAGTATTCTAAATTCATTCTTTTACATGTAGCTGTCCAGTTTTACCAGAACAACTTATTGAAGAGACTGTCTTTTCTACATTGTATATCCTTACCTCCTTTGTCATAGATTAGTTGACCATAGCTGCGTGGGTTTATCTCTGGGCTTTCTATTGTTTTGCATTGATCTATGTTTCTGTTTTTCTGCCAGTACCATCTTGTCTTGATTACTGTAGCTTTGTAGTATAGTCAGAAGTCAGGGAGTCTGATTCCTCCAGCTCTGTTTATTTCCCTCAAGACTGCTTTGGCTATTCAGGGTCTTTTGTGTCTCCATACAAATGTTAAGATATATTCTAGTTCTGTAAATAATGCCATTGGTAATTTGATAGGGATTGCATTAAATCTGTAGATTGCTTTGGATAGTATAGTCATTTTCACAATATTGATTCTTCTAATCCAAGAACATGGTATGTCTCTCCATCTGTTGGTATCATTTTTAATTTCTTTCATCAGTGTCTTATACTTTTCTGCATACAGTTCTTTTGTCTCCTTAGGTAACTTTATTCCTAGGTATTTTATTCTTTTTGTTGCAATGGTGAATGAGATTGTTTCCTTAATTTCTCTTTCTGATCTTTCATTGTTAGTGTATAGGAATGCAGGAGATTTCTGTGCATTAATTTTGTATCCTGCAACTTTAACAAATTCATTGATTAACTCTAGTAGTTTTCTGGTGGCATCTTTAGGATTCTCTATGTTTATTATCAGGTCATCTGCAAACAGTGACAGTTTTACTTCTTTTCCAATTTGTATTCCTTTTACTTCTTTTGTCTCTGATTATCATGGCTAGGACTTCCAAAAGTATGTTGAATAATAGTGGACATCCTTCTCTTGTTCTTGATCTTAGAGGAAACACTTTCAGTTTTTCACCATTGAGAATGATGTTTGCTGTGGGTTTGTTGTATATGGCCTTTATTATGTTAAGGTAGGTTCCATTTATGTCCACGTTCTAGAGATTTTTTATCATAAATGGGTGTTGAATTTTGTCAGACGCTTTTTTTTTGCATCTGTTGAGGTGATCATGTTTTTTATTCTTCAATTTGTTAATATGATATATCACATTGATTGATTTGCGTATATTGAAGAATCCTTGCATCCCTGCAGTAAATCTCACATGCTCATGCTGTATGGTCCTTTTAATGTGTTGTTGGATTCTGTTTGCTAGTATTTTGTTGAGAATCTTTGCATCTATATTCATCAGTGATATTGGCCTGTAATTTTCTTTTTTTGTAGTATCTTTGTCTGGTTTTTGGTATCAGGGTTATGGTCGCCTCATAGAATGAGTTTGGGAGTGTTACTTCCTCTGCAATTTTTTGGAAGAGTTTCAGAATGGTAGGTGTTAGCTCTTCTCTAAATGTTTGATAGAATTCACCTGTGAAGCTTTCTGGTCCTGAACTCTTATTTGTTGGAATATTTTTAATCAAAGTTTCAATTTCTTTACTTGTGTTTGGTCTGTTCGTATTTTCTCTTTCTTCCTGGTTCAATCTTGGGAGGTTATCCCTTTCTAAGAATTTGTCCATTTCTTCCAGGTTGTCCGTTTTATTGGCATAGACTTCCTTGTAGTAGTCTCTTAGGATGCTTTTTATTTCTGTGGTGTCTGTTGGAACTTCTCCTTTTTCATTTCTAATTTTATTGATTTGAGTCCTCTCCCTCTTTTTCTTGATGAGTCTGACTATTGGCTTATCAATTTTATTTATCTCCTCAAAGAACAAGCTTTTAGTTTTATTAATCTTTGCTATTGTTTTCTTTCTTTCTATTTCACTTATTTCTGCTCTGATATTTATGATTTCTTTCCTTCTGCTAACTTTGGGTTTTGTTTCTTCTTCTTCCTCTAATTCCTTTAACTGTAATGTAAGATTGTTTATTTACAATTATTCTTTCTTGAGGTAGGCTTGTATATCTATAAACTTCCCTCTTAGAACTGCTGTTGCTGCATCCCATAGGTTTTGGATCATCATGTTTTCATTGTCATTTGTCTCTATGTGTTTTTCCATTTCCTCTTTGATTTCTTCAGTGATTGCTTCACTTGGTTATTTAGTGACATATTGTTTAAGCTCCATGTGTTTGTGCTTTTCACATTTATTTCCCTGTAATTCATTTCTAATCTCATAGTGTTGTGGTCAGAAAAGATGCTTGATACGCTTTCAATTTTCTTAAATTTACTGAGGCTTGAATTGTTACCCAAGATATGATCTATCCTGGAGAATATTCCATGAGCACTTGAGAAGAAAGTGTTATCTGCTATTTTTGGATAGAATGACCCATAAATATCAGTTAAAACTATCTGGTCTATTGTGTCATTTAAAGCTTGTGTTTCCTTATTAATTTTCTTTTTGGATGATCTGTATTTTGTTACTGTAAATTTCCTCTGTTATAGATGTTAGTAGTTGCCTTATGTATTGTGGTGTTCCTATGTTGGGTGCATATATATTTATAATTGTTATGTCTTCTTCTTGGATTGATCCCTTGATCATTATGTAGTGTCCTTCCTTGTCTCTTGTAACATTCTTTATTTTAAAGTCTATTTTACCTGATATGAGTATTGCTACTCCAGCTTTCTTGTGATTTCCATTTGCATGTAATATCTTTTTCCATCCCCTCACTTTCAGTCTGTATGTCAGACAGCATATATATGGGTCTTGTTTTTGTGTCCATTCAGCAAGTCTGTGTCTTTTGGTTGGATAATTTAATCCATTCACGTTTAAGGTAGTTATTGATATGTATGTTCCTATTACTATTTTCTTAATCGTTTTGCATTTTTTTTGGTAAGTCCTTTCCTTCTACTGTGTTTCCCACTTAGAGAAGTTCCTTTAGCATTTGTTGTAAAGCTGGTTTGGTGGTGCTGAGTTCTCTTAGCTTTTGCTTACCTGTAAACCTTTGATTTCTCCATCAAATCTTAATGAGATCATTGCTGGGTAGAGTAATCTTGGTTGTAGGTTTTTCCATTCCATCACTTTAAGTATATCATGCCACTCCCTTCTGGCTTGCAGAGTTTCTGCTGAAAAATCCTCTGCTAACCTTATGGGAGTTCCCTTATATGTTATTTGTCCTTTTTCCCTTGCTGCTTTCAATAATTTTTCTTTGTCTTTAAGTTTTGCCAATTTGATTACTATGTGTCTCATCATGTTTCTCCTTGAAGTTATCCTGTATGGGACTCCCTGCACTTCCTGGACTTTGGTGGCTATTTCCTTTCCCATGTTAGGGAAGTTTTCAACTATGATCTCTTCAAATATTTTCTCACATGCTTTCTCTCTCTCTTCTTCTGAGACCCCTATAATGTGCATGTTGTTGCATTTAATGTTGTCCCAGAGGTCTCTTAGGCTGTCTTCATATCTTTCCATTCTTTTTTCTTTATTCTGTTCCACAGCCATGAATTTCACCATTCTGTCTTTTAGGTCACTTATCTGTTCTTCTGCCTCTATTATTCTACTATTGATTCCTTCTAGTGTAATTTTCATTTCAATTATTGTATTGTTCATCTCTGTTTGTTCTTTAATTCTTCTAGGTCTTTTTAAAGCACTTCTTGCATCTTCTCGATCTTTGCCTCCATTCCTTTTCTGAGGTCTTGGATCATCTTCACTATCATCATTCTGTATTCTTTTTCTGGAAGGTTGCCTATCTCCACTTCATTTAGTTGTTTTTCTGGGGTTTTATCTTGTTCCTTCATCTAGTACATAGTCCTCTTCCTTTTCATCTTGTCTATCTGTGAATGTGGTTTCTGTTCCACAGGCTGCAGGACTGTAGTTCCCCTTGCTTCTGTCTGTCCTCTGGTCGATGAGGCTATCTAAGAGGCTTGTGCAAATTTCCTGATGGGAGGGACTCTTGGTGGGTAGAGCTGTCTGTTGCTTTGGTGGGCAGAGCTCATTATAACTTTAATCCACTTCTACTAATGGGTGGGGCTGGGTTCTCTCCCTGTTGGTTGTTTGGCCTGAGGCGACCCAACACTGGAGCTTACCTCGGTTCTTTGGTGAGGCTAATGGCAGACTCTGGGAGGGCTCATGCCAATGGGTACCTCCCAGAACTTCTGCTGCCAATGTCCCTGTCCTCATGGTGATATAGAACCACCCCCACCTCTGCAGGAGACCCCCCCAACACTAGCAGGTAGGTGTTGTTCAGGTTCTATGGAGTCACTGTTCCTTGCCCTGGGTCCTGATGCACACACCACTTTGTGTGTGCCCTCCAAGAGTGGAGTCTCTGTTTCCCCCAGTCCTGTTGAAGTCCTGAAATCAAAACCTGCTAACTTTCAATGTCTGATTCTCTAGGAATTCCTCCTGCCATTGCCTGACCCCCAGGTTTGGAAGCCTGACGTGGGGCTCAGAACCTTCACTCCAGTGGGTGGACTTCTGTGGTATAAGTGTTTTCCAGTTTGTGGGTCACCCATCCAGCAGTTATGGGATTTCATTTTATTGTGATTTTGTCCCTTCTAACATCACATTGTGGCTTTTCCTTTGTCTTTGGATGTGGGGTATCTTTTTTGGTGAGTTCCAGTGTCTTCCTGTCGATGATTGTTCAGCAGTTAGTTGTGATTCCAGTGTTCTCACAAGAGGGAGTGAGAGCACATCATTCTCCTCCACCATCTTGAGCCAATCTCTGTGATGTTGTTAAGAGTTGTTTATTGATTTCTAGGAGTTTCATTATCAATACTTTAGAATTTTTACACAGAAGCAATTCTATCACCTGAGAGTAAAGACAGCTCTTTTTTTTTCTTTACTAATCTGTATATCATTTATGTTTTTTCCTTGGCTTGTTGCATTAGCTTAGACTTCTAGTCTGATGTTGAAAATGACTGGTGAGATTGGATATTATTTCTTTATTCTCCATCTTGAGTGGAGAAGTGTCCTGATCCTCACCATTATGTACATTGTTAGCTGTAGGTTTTTGTTGATTTTTTTTTTTATCAGCTGAAATAGTTTCCTTCTTCTTCTAGTTTCCTGAAAATTCTAATCATGAACAAGTGATGGATTTTGTCAAAATATTTTTCTCTGTTATTATGTTCCAGAATAGCATTATCATTTTCTTGAGAAGAATAAGTTTCTAATCATGCCCTCTAATATTACTTTGTTTTACTTAGAGTGATCTTTCAGACTAAGTATACTCAAAAGTAAAAACTGCTTGTTTTTGTAATTGGTTCTTGAATATGAAGAAACGAGATGTTTAGAGATCTCATAATTAAACAGCCATCATCTATATTTCTCTAAGTATTTACTTAAACTGACATTTTAAAAATCAATAATTATTAATTACAAAACAATGATAAAACTTAGTAGAACATATATTCTGCAGTGAGGACCTCATAAACACTAACTTCATAGCTCTAAAATTTATCATGTGTGTGTTCTTCTCTCTCAAGGTAGAAAATACATTTGATATAATTTTTGAACAATAAAATATTTTTATTTCCAATTAATGTCAGGAGTGGGAGAACCAAACCAGTAAACAGGTAAAAATAAAAGAAGTCTGAAACTTTTTTCTCTCTGTAATGCCTCCCACCCTCATGACTAATTCAATTCTCAATGCTCTTTGAATATCAATTTAAATTCAACCTTACTTCAAGTCTTTCTTTGTTCTATTAGCCTATGAACATCTATCCTTTAAGGGTGGTTCAGTATCAGCTAATTTCACACAATTCCATATATTAAATTAATGTGGATGTCTGCCTCCTCAGTGAGAACATGAACCTTATGAGAGCAAGATCACCTAGTGATTTTTATCTGACATCTGAACACCTATGTCAAAATCTGAGGTCCCAGACTCATGGCCCCTTAATAACTGCATCTTAGTTCCTGATATATACCTTCCATTTTCTGTTGTAACCAACACTGTCTACTTACAAACACCTAATTAAAACTTATGGGTAGATACCTGTCTCTAAATATTTGTCCCAGTACAGTAAGTCACCTACATATGAACCTTCAAGTTATGAATTTCCAAAGACGCCAATGTGCATTCATGTGTCCTAAGTTAACATAAGTCTTAAGTTTGTTCACATGTCTGGCATACATTGTCACATGTGTGCATCCTCTACAAGTGATTGTGCTTTTGTGCACTTCATTGTACAGTACTGTATAGAGTACAGTAGTACAGTATATTTATTTCAAGCCCAGGATGTCCAGAAGCAACCGTAAAAGCAGCAGTGATGTATCTGGTACTGCTAAGAAATGCCAGCTGTTGTACTGTACTCTTCAAGGTGCTGTAATGTAAGATTAAAAATGTTTTATTTATTTTTTTTTGTTTGCTTGTTTTTTATGTATTATTTGTGTGAAAATTATTTTAAACCTATTACAGTTGTGTTAGTTGGGTACCAAGGCTAACCTTGTTGGACTTATGAACAAAATTGGACTTACAAAGCACTCTCAGAATTGAATTCATCCGTATGTGGGTCGCTTAATGTATTCCTTTCACTCCCTTTTGCTTATGTAAGTCTGATCCACAAGCTCATCTCACATCTATCCTATTCAGAAGATCTTCTCACTTTATCCCACAGGATTCACTGTTAACACATTTATTACCTGTATAGAAATCTATTGTATTTTGTATTTTATGTCATTTCTTGTGCTTTTTTGTTGTCAATTAATCTTCATAAAATTATTCCTTTTCTCCAAAATGAATAAAACATTTTCTGAAAACAAAAATCATTTTTTTGATTTGTTATATTCTCCATATGCCTAATACTGAACAATACACATGCAATTTATAATTGATGAATTTAATTTCTTTAGCCACAGATATTTCATCTAGTAATTGTTAAATGATCAGCTCATGTAATGCTTGAAGAAACTGTGCAGAGAGGTCAATGTTAAGAATCCAAAAAAGAGGTTGTGGAAATGAGCCAAGGACAATCTCAAAGGGATAAATGGCATGGACAGGAGTAGAGAGTTAATATATTTCTTATTTTCCAAAGGCAGAGAGAGGTACCCCTCTTGGTTGAAGAAAACGCTTGATTCTGAAGAGAAACACAAATTTACAGGTAAAAAGTAGGTGAAACATGAAATCTATTTGTAAATGGGTAGATAAAAAATTGAACTAACCAAAAGGAAATTAGGAACTGACTTAATCTGAGAATTTTAGTTAAGAATCCATCCTTAGATTATCTTGTCTTCCTTCAAAACATTAGTTAGCATTTATTATGGACAAAGCATTATTCTAGGAATTGTGTGGCTTCAAAGATGTATAAATCATGGCTTTTTGTCTTCACAATTAAGTGCCAATACTACCTCTGCCACGAACTTTCTGTCAAATTTTGGATTAGGCATTTTGCCTCTCAGGTTTCCCTGCTCTTCTTCATTAAAATAATGGGGTTGGGTTAGATGAGCTTTTCCCTCTAACACTGCACAACAGGATGAAACATGGCCCAGTCATTTTCTTTCTTAAGATACTTTTCCCTCCATGCCCCCAAACATTTGTTTGCTGTCACAGACAAAGCTTTTAGTACTAAACTGAGTCTGCTAACAGGATGAGATTTTGACATTCACCACACCTACTGCCAAGAAAGAAAGAAGCCTCTAGGAAGGCTAATTGTGGGAACTGTCATTCTGAGGGTTTGAGCAAATGAAAAATTATCTGATGCCCAGTGGGAGGTGTGGAAGTTTGTGGGTGAAACATTCAGGAGATGTAAGTGTTTTGGAAGCTGCCAAGAACAACCTGGTAGTTATCTCAGTAGTAAGAGCAAAGCTTGGGAGTAAAAGCCTTGCTGGAAAATGAAGTCTACCTGTTGGAGTGATCTATCTTCACCTGCAGTGTGTGCAAGGAGAGGAAGAGTTGTTAGGGAGGCAGGATGCACCTGTGAGATTTCACATTGATGGTTCTAGCTTCTCCCTTAATAGTACACTCTAAACAGGATTTCTTTCACACCTATTGCAAACTAGTGTTTTGGTTCTCATTTTTACAGATCCTACTAGTAATTTCTCAGTTCTGGCTCACACAATAATGCTCTCTCCAGGTTGTGGTGATCAGACTCTGGTGTGCAGAAATATCTAGGTGAAAAGTTATTTTGTACAGCTCCAGTTCCCTTAAGTTATGTTCCATTCCTTCCCCTCTATCCCTAAACAAAAGTGGGCCTCCTTTTTTTCCAACCTATGAAAATGTTATAAATCCTAAGAAATGCAACCTAAGTCTCATTTACCATGTCCTCTTTCCTTCCATGATTCAAAGTATATGAGATATAATATTGAAAGTAAGAAGTAACTTTCCATGATTATTGTTGTTTTTATTTATTTATTCTTTTTGTTAATTAGCTAGTATGTAAAGTTTTATTTTATTAGATTTTGATGTGACTTTCCAACTAGTCAATAAGTATTTTGAGGGCATACAGCAGGAGGCCTTTGTATTTGCCATAGCACCTTATCTTCTCTGGAGCACATATTAGATATTTAAATGATACTTTTCAAGAGATCATTGGCTCAATTTTCTCAGTTTAAAAAAGAAGAGAGCTTACTACTCTAGAGATTTTTATGTTTGATTGACTGTCACAAAATGGACTGGGCAGATTTTAATGATGTCAAGTAATTGATAGAGGTTTACAACCTTTTTCATTCCTTTAAAAGGGCAGATTACCTCACAGGCCACAGTGCAAATGTCAATGACTCACTGCAGGGAACTGGGTCTAGCTGGTGCATGGTATAATCACTAGAGAGTGCTAATGAAATATTGATCCCTATATAACACTCTATGGGAGAGTGTGTAGGTTAATATCTGCCCCCTAATACATGTGGGTATATTAAAATTATTGGGCTGTGAAATCTGCAGAGATGGAATTTCACAGCTCTCTCAGCCCCATGAAAACCACCGATTCAATGTTGTTTGATGGGGTTCATCACTGAAGCACAGTTTGTTATGAGTAACACATTCAACTACTCCAATGAGCAAAAAAAAAAAAAAAGTAGATTTGTGCTGGTCCATGTGACACCAGATTGGACAAATATCTGATTCAGATTCTCTGTAATAGAGGGTTCACAAATTCAGTGGTCTAAATGGTATTTAAAGAGATCATAGAGTGTGACCTGCAGATAAATAGCCATTAAGTGTGCTTAGAAAAAGGATAAGAGTTGAGAGAAGGAAAAACATTCTAATACCATTCTACTCTATTTTATAATTCTAGTCCCTTTATGAGGACTAGATTTTTTTCTGACCTAGGAAAAGCATGCCCTGAATAATAACCTTCACCTTCTTTTGGCTTGTCTTAGCTTAAGTCTGCCTCTTTAACTTGATTTTAATATATTCCAGCCCAATACAAATATTGGCTTTAAAAATGAAGGAAAGTAAATACAGAATAATCTGAACTGGGTTGGTATGGTCGGTGGTGCACTTTCACTCATCACAGAATGAAGGACTGTCAGACCATGATATTGATGGTGAAGTAATCAGGTGACATACTACCTGTTACCTACTAAGACTATGGCCACATGGACACATTTGGTGACATTTTGGAGGGCTAGAATCAAAAGAGCAAGAACACAGACTCTGTTAATTACTTTTGTGTTCCTTCAGTAAGATACACAAAAGAAACGAGTTCTAAATTAGAATTTCCCATTAGAAGCAAATGTAGAAAATCTGGGTTGCTAGCTTATATTTCTAAAATGCTAGCAGAAATGCATATGACTAATAGTATTTAGATTGTTTGATTTCTTACTTCTATAGATAACATTGACATGCTTTTCAAGAAATGGAGGTATACTAGAAAATAGCATGGGAATATTGGGAAGAGGAAGAAATATCAGGAAACCAAACTTACCAGCTTTTTCCTGAGGAGCTCCTGATATACCCGTCTGCCCCCAGCTCCACTTGTCATTGCAAAGTATATTTTATGACTAAACCTGGAATGTAACAAGGGAGCAAAATTCTGGAAAGATGTAATACTGTTTTCTGTTTTGTTGTTGCTGTTTTTTTATTGAAGTATAGTTGGCATTCAACATTATGTTAGTTTCAGGTGTACAACAGAGTGATATGACAATCAAATACAGTACACAATAATCATAATTTCAGTAATCATCTGCCATCATGCAAAATTATTATAGTACTGTTACCTACATTCTTTATGCTATATATTACATCCCTGTGATTTTTTCATTTTATAACTGGAATTTTGTATCTCTTAATCCCCTTTTCCTATTTTGCCCAGCCCCTGAACTCCACCTCTCCCTGGTAAAAACCAGTGCTTTCTGTATCTATAAATTTGTTTCTGATTTGTTCTATTTATTTATTTATAATATTCCATATATAAATGGAATCAGCAAGAATTTTCTTTCTCTGTCTGACTTATTTCACTTAGCATAATATTTGGTTGACCTAAAAGTTCCTTTGGTTTTTAAGTAAAAATAAAAGACACATTTTCCATTTTCACCAAGAACTTTATTGAACAACGTGTTCACTGTTTTGTTCCACTACCTTCTGCCTTTCTTCAGGTAACTTCATAATTCCATCTTCCCCAAACTGTTTATCTTTTTGAGCAAAAAACTGTTCCAGGTGCCTTTTACAGTCTTCCAGGGAATTGAATTTTTTCCATTAAGAGAATTTTGTAAAGATAAAAATAAATGGAAATCCAAACGTGCAATGTCTGGTGAATATAGCAGATGAATCAGAACTTCCTGGCCAAGCTGTAACAGTTTTTGCCTAGTCATCAAAGAAACATGTGGTCTGGCGATAGCAAGATGGAAGATTGTGTGTTTTCTGTTGACTAATTACAGATGCTTTTCATCAAGTGCTGCTTTCAGTTTGTCTAATTGGGAGCAGCATTTGTTGGAATTAATCGTTTAGTTTTCTGGAAGGAGCTAATAATAGAGGACTCCCTTCCAATCTCACCATATATACAACATCACCTTCTTTGGATGAAAACCTGCCTTTGGTGTGGTTCATGGTGGTTCATCTCGTTTGCCCCACAGTCTCTTCCATTCCACATTATTGTACAGTATCCACTTTTCATTGCCCATCACAATTTGTTTTAAAAACAGAACATTTTTGTTACATTTCAGTAGAGGATCACATGCATGTATATGGTCAAGAAGATGGAACCCAAACATCAAATCGATTAACATAAGCCAGCTGGTGCAAATGATTTTCAGCACTTGATTTGGATATTTTGAATACGTCAGCTATCTCCAGCGTGGCATAACATTCATTGTTGTCAATTAATGTCTCGATCTGATTGCTATCAACCTCAACTGGTCTACCCGACCGTGGAACATCATCCAGAGAGAAATCTCCATCACAAAACTTCACAAAACAATTTGACACATTCAATCAGTCATAACACCTTCTCCATACACTGCACAAATCATTTTTTTGCACTTCAGTGCATTTTTACCTTTCTTGAAATAAACCATAATATGCAAAAATGTTGCTTATTTTCTTCCACCTTCAATATTAAAATGGCCACACAAAAATTCACCAGTTTTGATTTTTTTTTTTTTAGTGCACGCTGATATGATAGCCATCACAATACAATCTAACAAAATTGTTTCAAATGAAGTTAGAGAAAACTAAGTGCTAATAAAGCTATCTTACAGAAAAAAATGAATGAACTCTTTGGCCAATCGATACCTTCTAGGTCCACTCATGTTGTCACAAATGGCAATATTTCATTCTTTTTATAGCTGAGTAGTATTTCCCTCTCTTTCTCCCTCTCTCTCTCTTCTTAATCCGTTCATCTTTCAATGTGTTTTTCAGTTGTTTCAATATCTTGGCTATTGTAAATAATGCTTCAATCAACATAGGGGTGCATATATCTTTTCAAATTAGTGATTTGTTTTCTGTTGGTAAATACGCAGATGTGGAATCACTGCACTATATGATAGTTCTATTTTTAGTTTTTTTGAGGAAGTTCCATACTATTTTTCATCATGGCTTCACCAATTTTCACTCTCACCAACAGTGCACAAGGGTTTCCTTTACTCCAAGTTCTTGACAACACTTGTTATTTGTTATCTTTTAGAGGATGGCCTTTCTGACAGGTGTGAGGTGATATCTCATTGTGGTTTTGATTTGCATTTCCCGAATGATTAGTGATGATGAACATATTTCCATGCATCAATTGGCTATTTGTATGTTTTTTTTAGAGAAATGCCTACTCAGGTCCTCTGTCCATTTGTATTATTATTATTTTTTTTATTTTTATTTATTTATTTTTTTTTTGTGGTACGTGGGCCTCTCACTGTTGTGGCCTCTCCCGTTGCAAAGCACAGGCTCCAGACGTGCAGGCTCAATGGCCATGGCTCATGGGCCCAGCCGTTCCGCAGCATGTGGGATCTTCCCGGACTGGAGCACGAACCCGTGACCCCTGCATTGGCAGGTGGACTCTCAACCACTGCGCCACCAGGTAAACCCCTCTGCCCATTTTTAAATCATATTGTTTGTTTTTTGATATGTAATTGTGTATTTTCTTTATATATAACTTGGATATTAACCACTTATCAGATATATCATTTGAAAATATTTTCTCTCATTCAAAAGGTTGCCTTTTGGTTTTGTTGGTGGTTTCCTTTGCTGTGTAAACTCCTTAGTTTGATGCAGTACCATTTGTTTATTTTTGTTTTGTTTCCCCTGCCTGAGGAAACATATCCAGAAAAATATTAATAAGACCAATGACCAATGTCAAAGAGCCTATTATCTATGTTTTTTTTGTTTGTTTTTGTTTCTTTTTTTTAATTTTATGGTTTCAGGTCTTACATTTAAATTTTAATCCATGTTGAACTTCTTTTTGTGCATGGGGTGAAAGAGTAGCCCAGTTTGATTCTTTTTCATGTAGCTGACTATTTTTCCCAACAGCATTTACTGAAGAGGCTGTTCTTTTTTTTTTCCCCCATTGTGTATTATTACCTCCTTTGTCATAGATTAATTGACTAATTCACTTCTGGCTTTTCTATTCTGTTCCATCAAACTATGTTTCCATTTTTGTGCCAGTACCATACAGTTTTGATGACTGTAGCTTTGTACTATAGTTTTAAATCAGGGGGTGTGATATCTCATCTTTATTCTTCTTTCCCAAGATCGTTTTGGCTATTTGAGGTCTTTTGTATTTCCATACAAATTTTAGAATAATTTGTTCTAGTTCTTTGAAAAGTGCTGTTGATATTTTGACAGGGATTGCATTAAATCTGTAATTGCTTTGGGTAATATGGACAATTTAACCAGATTTATTCTTCTGATCCATGAGCACAGTATATCTTTTTATTTATCTGTGTACATTTCAATTTCTTTTATCAATGTTATAGTTTTTAGAGTGCAGGCCTTTCACCTACTTGGTTAAATTTATTCCTAGGTATTTTATTCCTTTTGATGCAATTTCAATGGGATTATTTTCTAATTTGTCTTTCTGATAGATCATTGTTGGTGTATAGAAATGACACAGAATTCTGTATATTTGTATTCTACAATTTTACTCAATATATTTATTAGTTCTGATAGATTTTTTTGTGGTATCTGTAGGGTTTTCTATATATAGTATCATGTCATCTGTAAACAGCAACAGTTTAACTTCATCCTCTTTAATTTGGATTCCTTTTATTTATTTATTTATTTCTTGTCTGATTGCTGTGGTTAAGACTTCTGATTCTATGTTGAATACAAGTGGTGAGAGTGGGAATCCTTGTCTTGTTGCTGAGCTTATAGGTAGTGTTTTCAGCTTTTCACCATTGAATACAATGTTAGCTGTTGGTTTGTCACATATGACCTTTATTATAGGTATGTTCCCTCTCTGCCCATTTTGTTGAGACTATTTATTATGAAAAAAAAATGTTGAATTTGTCAAAATATTTTTTTGCATCTATGTTTATCAGAGATATTGTCCTGTAAATTTCTCTTTCTTTATTTTCTTTTTCTTTTTTTTTTTTTTTTTTTTTTTTTTTTTTTTTTTTTTTTTTTTTTTTTTTTTTTTTT
>NW_006780314.1:1017839-1070758 GCF_000442215.2 Lipotes vexillifer
CTTTTTTTTTTTTTTAGTGTCTTTGTCTGGTTTTGGTATCATTGTGTCAGTGTATGCTGGCCTGGTAGAAAGAATTTGGATATGTTCCTTCCTCTTCAAAATTTTTGGACAAATTTGAGAAAAATAGGTATTAAATATTCTTTGGATGTTTAGTAAAACTAACCTGTGAAGCTGTCTGGCCCTGGACTTTTGTTTGTTGTGCGTTTTTTAATTGCTGATTCAATTTCATTGCTAGTAACTGTTCTGTTCAGATTTTCTATTTCTTCCTGATTCAGTTTTAGAAGATTATAAGTTTTTAGGAATTTATACATTTCTTTACATTGTCCAATCTCTTGGCATATCATTTTTGTAGTAATCTCTTATGCTCTTTCTGTGGTGTTGGTTGTAATTTCCTCTATTTATTTATTTTTTTATTTTATGTATTTGGGTCCTCTTTATTTTTCTTTGATGAGTCTGCCTAAGGTTTATCAATTTTATCTTTTCAGAGAAACTGCTCCTAGTTTAATTGATCTTTGCTAATTATTTAGTCTCTATTTTATTTATTATTGCTCTGATCTTTATTATTTCCTTTCCTCTACTAACTTTCAGCTTTGTTTATTCTTCTTTTTCTAGTTTCTTTAGGTGTAAAATTAGATTTTTTATTTGATACCTTTCTTGTTACCTGAGGTAAGTCTGTATTGGTATAAACTTCCTTTTTAGAACTAACTGCCTTTGCTGTGTTGCATAGATATTGGAACATTGTGTTTCCATTTTCATTTTTCTCAAAATATTTCCTAATTTCCTCTTTGACTTCTTCAATAACATCTTGTTGTTTGGTAGTATGTTGTTTAGATTCCATGTGTTTGTGTTTGTTTTTTTTTTTCCAGTTATTTTTTCTCTTAGTTGACTTCTAATATCATAATATTGTGATCAAAAAAGATGCTTGATATGATTTTTATCTTCTTAAATTTATTGGGACTTGTTTGTTGGCCTAACATGTGATATATCTGGAGAATGTTTCATGAACACTTGAGAAGAATATGTATTCTGCTGTTTTTGGATGGAATGTCATTATATATTAGGTTCATCTGGTCTAAAATGTCATTTAATGTCAATATTTATTGACTGATTTTCTGTCTGGGTGATATGTCCATTGATTTAAGTGGGATGTTAAAGAACCCTACTCTTATTGTATTACTGTCTCTTTCTCCTCTTATTTTTGTTAATTTTTGCTTTATATATTTAAGTGTTATTATGTTGGGTGCATACATATTTACAAGCGTTATCTCTTCTTGTTAGATTGATCCCTTTATCATTATGTAATACCCTTCTTTGTCTTTTGTTACAGTCTTTGTTTTTTAGTCTATTTTGTCTAATATAAGTATCGCCACCTCAGCTTTCTTTTTATTTCCATTTGCATGGAAATCTTTTCCTATTTTCTCACTTTCAGTGTGTGTGTGTGTACTTAAATCTAAAGTGAGTCTCTAGTAGAGACTCAGTCTTAATTTTTAACTGTTCAGCCCAGCCACCCTGTATCTTTTGAATAGAGCATTTAGTCCATTTACATTTGAAGTAAATATTGATAGGTATGTGCCTGTTGCCATTTTGTTCATTGTTTTCTGGTCATTTTGTTGTTCTCACCATTCCTTTTTTCTTCTTTTTCTCTCTTCACTTGTGATTTGATGACTTTTTAAATTATATTTGTATTCTTTTCTTTTTAATTTTTGTGGATGTATTGTTGGTTTTTGTCTTGTGGTTACTGTGAAATTCTTATATAAAAACTTCTGTATATAGCGGTCTATTTTAACTTGTTGGTCATTTAAGTTTGAGTGCATTCTAAAAGCACTATACTTTTACGTTTCCCCTCCATATTTAATGTAAACTTTACATCTTCTTATCTTGTGTATTCCTTAATTAATTATTGTAGATATATATGATTTTACTAGTTTTGTCTTTAACATTCATACTTACTATATAAGTGGTTGATCCACAACCTTTACAATATTTTTCCTTTTACCAGTGAGACATTTTTTCTTTCATAACTTTACATTTCTGGTGATGTCCTTTTAATTTCTGCTTAAAGAAGTCCCTTTTAAATTTCCTGTAAGTTCAGTTTATTGGTGATCTCCTTTATCTTTTGCTTGTCTAGGAAACTATCTCTCCTTCAATTCTGAATAACAACTTCCTAGATAGAGTACTTTGGGTTGTAAGTCTTTGTTTTTATTTTTCCTTTCAGTACTTTGAATATGTCATATCACTCCCTTCTGGCCTGTAACATTTCTGCTGAAAAATCAGCTGGTATTTTTATGTGGGTTCCTCTGTATGTAGCTAGCTATTTTTCTCTTGTTGCTTTAAAAATGTTCACTTTATCAACTTTGTCATTTTAGTTAGAATGTATCTTTGTGTGGATCTTTTTGGGTCCAAAATCTTTGGGACTCTCTGTGTTTCCTGGACCTGGATGCCTGTTTCCTTCTCCAGGTTAAGAAAGTTTTCAGTCATCATTTTTTCAAGTGGTTTTCTGTTCCTTTCTCTCTCTTTTCTTTCTGGGACTCTTATAATGCAAATGTAGTATTCTTGATGTTGTCCCAGAGGTCCCTTAAACTTCCTCAATTTTTTGATTCTTTTTTTGTTGTTCCAATTGGGTGATTTCCACTAGCCTGCCTTCCAGATCATTGATCCCTTCTTTTGTGTCATCCAATCTGTTCTTAGTTCCCTTTTGTTTATTTCTGTTATTGTATTCTTCAGCCCTGATTTTTTTTTAATATTTTCTATTTTTTAAATGAAGTCCTCACTGTGTACCTCCTTTCTTCTCCTGAGTTTGGTGAGTCTCTTTATGACCATTACTTTGAACTCCTTATCTAGAACATTGCTTATCTCCATTTCATTTAGTTCTTTTTCTGAGATCTTTCCTTTGTAATGTATTTCTTTATCTCCACATATTGCCTAATTCTCTATGTTTGTTTCTATGTATTAGGCAGATCAACTACATCACACAGTACTGAAGAAATGGCTTTGTGTCATAGGTATCCTGTGGGGCCCAGCAGTGTTTTTTTCTTCATTACCAGAGTCAGGTGCTCGAGGAGTATCCCTTGTGTAGGCTGCATGTGTCCTTCTGCCTGCCTGCATGTGCTGCAGACACACTAATGTGTGGGGCTGGCCTACAATGGAGCTGGCTGTAAGGCCCAGTCAGAACTCTTGCAGGCACTCTGATGTATGGGGCCAACCCCCAGTTCATGAGCCACTTTGCAGGGATGCTGGTGCTGGCCGAGTGAATCTGCCAGGTCTGGAGGAGCTCCACTACTGGCCAAATGCACATGCTGTGACTTGTGGGTTGGGGGGGCACTTTGGAGGAGCATTGGTTGTCTGGTCTTCAAGTGAACCTGGGGAAGATCAAGTGGCGCTAAGAGGTTAGATAGGGGATGTCATAAATGATACTAAGTCAGCCAGGTGGAAGGTGAGTCTTCCCAAAGAGAAAAAGGAACAAAAAATTGGTGCCCACTAGCTTCTCCATACCCACAGAAAGTTCTAATAGATCCCTGTTCTTTGGACACACATTTTAAAATTAATAAGTGAATATCTTTTACATATGACACAGGCACTTTTCAGACTGCTGCCTTTGTCCTGGGACTCGGAGTGAGTGAGTTTTTGCATGTACCCTTCAAGAGTAGAGCCTCAGTTTCCTATAGCCCTCTGTCTCCTGGACCAGATGTTATGAGGGCTCCTTTTCCCAGTGCAGGTGTCCTGGACTTGGGAGCCTAATGTGGAGTTCAAAGTCTTCAATTCTCTGGTTGAAACTCTGAGGCTGTGCTCTCTCTTCTACCTATGGGACACAACAGCAGGGTGTACTAGCTAGTGTACTAGCTAGATCACATCTCTGCCCTTCCTACCTGTCGCAATGTGACTTTTCCTTTTTATCTTTAGTTGTGGAAAATCTTTTCTGGTAGTCTTTAGGTAATTCTCTGAGATAGGTTCTCTATATGTAGGAGTATATTTGATATGTTTGTGGGAAGAGGCAAGCCCAGGGTCTTCTTACTCAGCAATTTCATCCTGCCCGCCATAATATGCTGTTTTGTTTGATAACTCCACTTTAGCTCTTCATTCCCCAGTCAACTTCTGAATCTAATGTAATTAAGCATAGAAAAACAAGAATGGGAAGAGACCTAGTAACAGCTGCAAATAAGCTGAAACAAAGTGGTTATGGCACTAAACACTAAACTATTACCATGACTTAGTAATCAAGATCCAGGAGCTATTTTGATCAGCAGAGGACTCTGGAAGTAATTTTTAGCAAATAAGTTTTCCAAAATATAAAATTTATAGACAACCAAATAAATTTAATGGAAGTTTGATCACCAGAAAAGTGTAAGCTTGGAAAACACGACACCAGAATTAAAACCAAGAGGGCAGGGCATCTCAACCCCTCATATAAGATAATGTGACCTAAACACTAAAGATTCCAGTAAAATTTGGACATGCCATCCTCCACCAGGGCATTCTTGCCAATATTCATATCAGGCCAAGAACAATCCTCTTAACAGAAAACAAAACAAAACAAAACCTTGGCCAGATGAACAAGAAACTAATTTCCATGATAACTAAATGAGACAACCTAATGCTGTCTTTGATCATACCTGGTCCTACCAGTTACCTTTCAATGAGTGTCTAAAAGAGTGAAATATATCTAGATGCATTGCTATTCTTGAGGTATTTTCCTTTGTCTTTTTAACCGAATATGTGGTGTTGAATGCATGTGTGCATGTCTTTTTCTTTCTCTACTACTGTATTTGGCATTGGAAAAGATAAAATTTAATTAATTAATGTCCTTAATTCCAGGATATGGTGAAGTCACAACAGCTTGAATCCTCCTCCTATGGTTAACTGTATCACAGTAATATACTTTGAATGCAGAAAGGTGGCAAATAAATGGCTTGGCTGAATAACATCTAGAGGGAAATTTCAGTAAGTATTGTAGAAGAATGTGTGACTCTTGAAATTTTTCATCAAACTATAGTAAGAGCAGAGAGGCATGCACAATAGTTTGAGGCATGTAGTTAGAAGTATCATGCACAATTAAGATAAGGCTAAAGTAGTATGTTTTATCTGGAAAACATAGATAAAATTTTCATACAATTCCACTACTTACCATTCAATTAAGTTGATAAGCCATGATTATCTGTGGCATTTTGTACCCCTAGCATGTTGTTTGTTGTCCTAGTTTGAGAAGCATGACTGTAGCAGTTAAGTGGTTAAGTTGTTTGGACTTTGGTCCAAACAACCACATTGCAATGATTCCACTTAGGGAATGAATGGTCTTTAGCAAGTTTCTTACCTACTTTAATTTTCAATTTAATCATTTCTAAGTTGTAGATAATACCTACTCCATAGGGTTTTTAAGAGAGTGAAATGAAGTGTTACATGTAAAGCACATAGCACTGTACTTAGAACATAACTGACACTAGATAATCAGCAGATATCATCAATATCATTCATGGTATTGGTTCCTTTAGGATATGGTCTTCTATATATAGGCGTCAATTTACATTTAGGACTAATTTCAGATGACATGCTTTGAACACACATAACCACAAGGTTCCTCTAGGCACTTTTCAAAATGCTTGGTCCATTGACTATATTCATTACAATCTGACACCCACTGTGTATATCTTTTATACAATTATTTATCCTATCATGCTATTTTTTAAATAATTGAAGTATATTGGAGCCATATGGTAATACCACTTACCTTTGTGTAAGGAATACATTTTCTTCTGAAGAAAACAGATGTGCCAGTGTAAGTCATTTGAAAGAAAAGGCAAGACTTCAAAATGGAAACAAAAATGCAGAAAATGGGATTTTAATAAATAAGGAGGGAAATCTAGCATCTCAGTTTTAGGGTCTTTGCTTATGAATTTGAAGGTTTAAAGCATACTTGAAGGCATTCATTGATGATACAGCCAGAAGACTCTCTTACATCTAGACTGTCCATAAGTAGGTACAATGGCCTCCCACAAGATTTGTTGTTGTTGTTGTTGACTTGCATATTACTTCCAGATCTAGCTGTATTAAGTTACCAGTTACATTTTCCACCTGTGCTTAAATACGGAGGATTAAGAGGGCCCATGTTTAGATTGAATGGGAAGATATGACACTGGGTCCATTGAAGTGAGGGCAGGAGTAATCAACAGGGGATCCCAAGAAGAACAGAAATCTCTTCACAGAGCAATTCCTTCGCAGCTCCTGTTTGTTTGATATCAACAGCGTCAGTGTGTTTTCTTAAAAATTCACCTGTAAACCTCTGATCTTCACAGAGTTATTTGGTCAACGTTAAGGCAGTCTTGCTGGAATATGTGTTTACAAAAGCTACCTAGCTCAATTCATGAAGATAAAAACTTTCCTAACTCAGAAACTCTTAAGATATGTTACATGTGACTTAGAGTCTTAAAGTGGATAGATAAAGCATAATTAACACTATTCAGCCGCAAAGAAGATTATAAACTCTGGCTAATTAAACTTCCCAACACCTTCTTTGTGCAGATGTAGTTATAACCCCTTTCTGGACAGGCTAAGACATTTATTCGAGGGAGAATACAGCTGCACCTCTCCTGAAGGGTAGGAATAAAATCTTCCTTCACTCAGTAGGGATCTAGGCTTAAAGTTAAGTTTAACCAAACATTTAATCAGTATAATTTTATTGAAAACCTATGTACCTTACTTTGTGTTCTTTGGTTGTAGGGAAAAAATGTGTCAGTATCTCCTGTCTTTGGAGAGTTTCACATGAAGCTTAACAGACAGGACACTAAAACATTACTTTAAAAATAATGTAAATGAGCTTATAATTTGTTGTGAAATGTCCCCTTCCAGACTACATTTCTGTCTCTAGTATGCACACTTTTATTAAAAAAGATCTTTCTGAAATGCAAGTCCAATCATATTACTCTTCTGTTTATAGTCCTTGCATAATTTCATATGATTTGAAGGATAAATTCCAAACATTTGGAAAAATATTTACTAACTTTCATGATCTTGGTCACTGTTTACCTGCTTGGGTCAGCTTCTTGCATGCCCCTTTTTTTTTTTTTTGGTACGTGGGCCTCTCAGTCTTGTGGCCTCTCCCGTTGTGGAGCACAGGCTCTGGACGCGCAGGCTTAGCAGCCATGGCTCACGGGACCAGCCGCTCCATGGCATGTGGGATCTTCCCGGGCCGGGGCACGAACCCGTGTCCCCTGCATCGGCAGGCGGACTCTCAACCACTGCACCATGCCCACTTTTGTACAGCAAGCTCCAGCGCTGGAAAATTGCTTGCTAATCTACACATGTCTTTTTGGTAATTTCCATGCCTATACTATAATTTCCTCATTTCCCAGAATGTTTTCCCTCTTTCTTTCTCTCATGAACTCCTTCCTCCTTCTCTTCCTTTAAAAACCAGTTCAAAAGTCATAAATTCTCTAAAGACACAGAAATAGAAAATGGACTTGAGGACACGGGGAGGGGGAAGGGTAAGCTGGGACGAAGTGAGAGAGTGGCATGGACATATATACGTTACCAAGTGTAAAACAGATAGCTAGTGGGAAGCAGCCACAAAGCACAGGGAGATCAGCTCTGTGCTTTGTGTCCATCTAGAGAGGTGGGATAGGGAGGGTGAGAGGGAGACGCAAGAAGGAGGAGATAAGGGGATATATGTATATATATAGCTGATTCACTTTGTTATACACCAGAAACTAACACACTATTGTAAAGCAATTATACTCCAATAAAGGTGTTAAAAAAAATTTAAAAAGGTCATACATTCTCTTGACAGCTTTCCTGATTCTGACTTTCTTCTCCCACTGTCTCCTCTGAGTCTCCATAACATTTTACATATAATAAAAGGCAATAAGATAGAATGATTATTAAATGTCCACAATCTACTGTGATTATTTGTTTCTCTCTTATTAGATTACAAATATGAAGAACAGATGTTAGGTTTTATATATTTATATAATTATTTATGTATACCCAAGAGTCTGGCACAGTCCCTTGGAAATTAAAGTCATTATTGAGTGACTGGATGGCCATCTCAACTCGTGTCCTCACACCAATCCTTCTCACACTACACTCTGCTCTTAGTGAGTGTTCTCTGCCATCCCCAAGACTTTGTATATACTTGTCTCTTGGCCTAGGATACTCTTCACTTCTCCAGGTATGTCACCTGGCTAATACCTACTCATATATCCAGGCTAAGATACTCAGCTAGTGGCATGTCACTCTAACAACATTCTCTGACTGGATCAGGAACATTTCATATATGCTTTCTTAAAAACAGTATACATCAATATTATAAAACTTTTCACTTAGGGATTTTTGGGTGGTCACAACTTAGGCAATAACTGATGATTTACATTTGGAAAAACAACAAAAAACCCCAAAACTAATGAATTGAGTTAATAACAGATTCACATGGGTTTAAGCAATCTGAGACAGTTCCACAAAAATAGCTGTGTTTTAAATTAGTAATTGAGTTATAAAAGGCCTGTAGAATGCAAAGAAGGAAGAGAAAATTCCATCTGGAAGAAATAACATCAGCAGAGACTGATACAATAATTAGTGTAGTTGCTGCAGAAGCCCATGAGTAATCAGACTTATCTTTAGAAGGCTATTCATGCTCTGGGCTTGTCCAAGAAAATATATAGATATTGTAGGGGCAGTTAGGAGAGAGCCAAGGAAGGCACACTCTTAATTAGCTTAGGTAAACTCTTTAATGAGTCTAAAAATTCATAGGGACATGTATACTTTGGGGGTAACATGGCATAAGGTGGTAGAGCTTGGTTTTGAAATCACATTTACAGCATCCTGTGCAAGTTTTGAAACTTGTGTTGCTCTGTAATGTATAGAGCTGGAACTTTGGTTTTCCTGAAAGTGATCATGACATGATCATTTCAAACATAGATATGAGTGATAGTAAAGGAGACCTGGGTTTGTACTCTGGTTTTCTTTTTGAGTAGCTGTGTGACATTGGGAAAGGTGGATAAGTGTTTTGGGCCTCAGTTTCCTAATAATAGCACATACCTGATAGGTATCATGATCGAAGGTCACAATATTTTTTTTTTATAAATTTATTTATTTACTTATTTTTGGCTGCATTGGGTCTTTGTTGTTGCATGCGGGATTTCTCTAGCTGTGGCGAGTGGGGGCTACTCTTCGTTGCAGTGTGTGGACTTCTCATTGTGGTGACTTCTCTTGCTGTGGAGCACAGGCTGTAGGTGCACGGGCTTCAGTAGTTGTGGCATGTAGGCTCAGTAGTTTTGGCTTGCAGGCTTTGGAGCACAGGCTCAGTAGTTGTAGCGCATGGGTTTAGTTGCTCCACAGCATGTGGGATCTTCCTGAACCAGGGCTTGAAACCATGTCCCCTGCATTGGCAGGTTGATTCTTAACCACTGCACCACCAGTGAAGTTCCGAAGGTCACAATATTAATAAAGTCCTTGGAACAATGCCAAGCATAAAATAAGTGCATAAATATTAAAATGTTAGAGTTATTATTAAAGACAGTGTGTAGACCTACAAACATTAAAAAAAAATGCCTTTGAGATTCAGTTTCTTATTCATGTGGAACTCAGGTGTGGTAAAACCTCTGCTTTCTGTTCTTCAGGATGTCTTCTTAGTCACTCTATTGCAGAAATTCTCAAAGTACGGTTCCCAGACAGGCAACAGCAGTAGCTGGAAACTTGTTTAGAAATGCAAATTCTTGGACCCCTAGTGAATAAGAAGCTCTGGATACAAAGTCCCTCAGTCTGTGTTTTAACTAGCCTTCCAAGAGATCCTGAGGTAGTCCAAAGTTTCAAAACCACTGATCTATTAGAAAGGAGAACTGTGAGGATTGTTCTTATGTTTTCTGATATTTATGGTTTATAACAATATGGAAAACCTGAAAGAAGAGTCTGTTAACCTTCAGCTCCATCTTGGCCACAACCATTCATGGATCAGAAGCTTTCAGATGATGTGAATCCATTCTTTTATTTTTTAATTTTTTTTAATCTTTATTTTCTGTGGTATGCAGGCCTCTCACTGCTGTGACCTCTCCAGTTGCAGAGCACAGGCTCTGGATGCACAGGCTCAGCAGCCATGGCTCATGGGCCTAGCCGCTCCATGGCATGTGGGATCTTCCCAGACTGGGGCACGAACCCCTGCCCCCTGCATTGGCAGGTGAACTCTCAACCACTGCACCACCAGGGAAGCCTGTGAATCCATTCTTGTACAGACACTCAATACACTGAATGTCAGTGTAGGTTCTTGCTGCTTTTTAAATGGTAGATCAGGTAGATATCATGGGGTTGAGGATTGAAGAGTAGACCTTTGTCTTATCTGTTTCATAAACTATATGAGGAAGGGTAGGAAGGGAATCCTGACAGTTTCAAACATCAGGAATAAGATAGCCCTGTGGATGCTCTCATTTTCCTGATATCTCTCTTTTTTCTATCTCTTTATTTACTTTTTCCTCAGCCCTTGGAAAACTCCATGCTTTACTCCCTTGAAATGAGCTCTTGCTTCCTTGTCAAATCCTGCGGTGATTTTGGAATCTTTATTTGAACTATAGTGGACCTTGTGAATGAACAGAAGGAATTGAACACTCAAATCAACTTTGGTTTCTTCATCAGCCATGGCTGCAGCCACATTGGAAGCTAGTTTTCTTAGATCAAGTGTAGTTCACCTGAGTGAGTGTGCATTTTCTCCCACCAGAAGCATAAAATAATACTATGCATAAAGCATATATCTCTTATTAACGTGACTTAGATCCTACTCCTTGAGGAATATTAAACCAGGCATCTTCTTGCTAAGGAGCATTTTGACTCTTATCAAGGCAGATTACATATCAAAGATCATCAAATTAGCTAAATGAAACTGGACTTGTGGAGCCAGCTGGAATAACATAAGCTAATCTCAAATATATTGTCTTTGATCTCCAAATCTCTCCTGAGATAGAAAAGAGAGTAAGAGGTGGGTCCTGGATCAACTGTATTGGACTGGCTCAGGGACAAAGTCCAATGATTCTCTAATGACCAATCAGTGACTCATTATGGTAATAGTCATTAAGTCCCCAGGAGATTTCTGATCTGGGGATATCTCCTGATATCTTCAGGAGATAAATGACCTGAAGTAGAGGCAAAAGAAATCTTCAATATCTGGGTTGTTTCACTCCAAACAACTAGGTAGTCTCTTGGGATTGGACTAGACCATATTAAGTCACTAAACTCTTGCCTCTGCCTGATTTGTCTTTCCTCAGGGTTGGAGGTTCTTACACTTAATTGTAAATTAGATTTATTGACTGCAGTGGAGGGGGGAGTATCTTGTAAAATACATTTTCCAGAACTTCAAGCTAAAAAAAAAGCCAATTCAGAAGGTGTGGGATTGGTTGTAAGAATATACAATTTAACCAGTGCCCCAGGATTCTCTGAGGTAGACAGCAAATTAGATCATAGCCCTCTAGATTTCAGCAATGCACTGGTATAGAAAGAAAAATAAAAGAAAGGTATACTAATGGGGAAAAAATGTAATGGGAAAGAACACTGGCCCCAGTGCCAGAGCAAAACCTATCTAATCAGCCTACTCTCAGGCAGGAGACAACCCCTCTCAGCTTCACTGCTCCAGCTGGAAGTTCTCACCCTTCTCCCACCAGCTGTGGTTCTTGATCCCAAAAATCTTTGAGGAAAGAAGTCTTGAGCTTCATCTCATGACCAGAGGAAAGGAAACCTCTATTACTATTATGCTTATTTTGCCAAAGGCCAACTATTAAAAAAATGGAAACATATTTAATGAGTCTTTTTGTTATCACAGAGAATATATATGAAAACTTTTGTAGAAATTATTAGAAACAACAAGAAAAAGCTGTCAAAGATTCCTGAACACTCCATTCCATAGAGATCCCTAACACACATTGGTATTGAAAGACATTTACCTGAATTCCTTTCCCTATGCCTTTGTCTTATTTATTCTTTTGAGACTTTTGTTTCCTGTGGTTACACAATTTTGAGTTCAAGAAGTACTTATTCTATTTAATTAAAATAAAATAAAATGTCCCTAATTCAATCCAAAGACATCAGTCTCAGATTGAGTAGGACTGAAACACTGGCCTTTGATTTGGTGATTTTGGGGGGGCAAGGTAATGATTGTGATATGGTGATTTTTTTTGTTTGTTTTTTAGTGCTTACAGAGGACATGGCAGTACCATGATATGGAAGTTGTTTGTCTATATTGGAGGTAATGGGCAAAATACTGAAGAGCTTTCTGTGAGATAAGACTTGTATTTAATAATTTACTGCAACAAGATGATGACTTGTCTATATAGTTTGTATTTATTTTTTTATGGTGATAGTAATATTCAGGTAATCATCATATGTAGAGCTAATATTTTGCATACGATATTAGAAGAACCTAATAGAGATCCATTCAAACATTTTCATTCAAAGTTAAAGCACTGTTTGGTGGTCTGTTGGAGAGCTAAATAGAAAATTTCACATATTCCCAATTTTACATGAAATTTCAAAGGGTTCAAGGGTCTGTCAGAAAGGAGATTTAAATTATTTTCTAGCAATAAATACTAATATAAAACAATCTTCTTTTTTCCAACCATGTGCACACAGAAGGAGACACACAAGTATAGTTTGACCCATCACCACATTTGACCTGGATCCAGTAAAAACGTTTCTATCTTACACTTGAGTCCTCAGTGTAAAACATTCCTATGTTGAAGAAAATAGATATACATTTTTATCTCTCTCTCTTCACTTGTGCTGCAATCTGGCCCATTTTATTAGCATGGTTGCAGTTTATCCCCAGGCTTAAAAAAAAAAAAAAAAAAAAACTTGAACTTTTTCAAATGTGTGCAGATGTTCTATTTTTTTCCAAAAATAAGTCCATCTCTTTCCAATAGATCCCTGATAGGCACTGCGTTTTTCACCCTTAAATCAATTTAGCCTTAAGCTCAATTTTCCTCAGTTGAATGCTCATCTTGATAAACTCCTTAAGGCTTGGTCCCTAGAGATTTTGTTAAACCTAATTTTATTAAAACTTAGGATATGAAAATCTTGTTTGCATAATTGTCTATATTAAATATTTCTACCTGTTTCTTTGGAGATTTCACTGGTAATCTCCCCATTATTTTTTTTTCAGACTTTACCATTTTTTTTAGGATTTAAAACTTGTTTTCAAACCAGGAAAGTCTATAGAAGGAAAATGTATATTTTTTAAACTGAAATTAACCAAACTCTACACGCCATGCATTGTGATGGACAAAAAGCTAGTGTTGTTACTGTTGTCATACTGGGTAAAATTTAGATTCTTTTCTCTTTTTCTATGAAATTGGACTAATGATACTTGTCCTATTATATCACACTCAGTTGTGAATAATTAAGAAGGTGTTTTACTTTAAAGTGCTCCATGAATATAAAATATTATTATGCTGTCCTTGTTATACCAAGAAATCATGTCAGCAGGGATTCTTTTAGGGCCTTTTTCCCAGTCAGCTCATCAATAGGCATTTACGTCAAAACTATCATGTGACTACAACTGCACTGAGTACTTTGAGATAATCTTAATGTTCCCTGAGCTTCCCTGGTGGCGCAGTGGTTAAGAATCTGCCTGTCAATGCAGGGCAGGGACACAGGTTCGGGCCCTAGTCTGAGAAGATCTCACATGCCACAGAGCAACTAAGCCCATGCACCACAACTACTGAAGCCCATGCACCTAGAGCCCATGCTCCGCAACAAGAGAAGCCACCACAATGAGAAGCCCGCACACCCCAACGAAGGGTAGCCGCTGCTTGCCACAACTAGAGAAAGCCACACACAGCAACAAAGAACCAGTGCAGCCAAAAAGAAAAAACAAAAACAAAAACAAAAACAAAAACTTAGTGTTCCCTAACAGTGAGCAAGCTGATTTGTGGCTCAGTCATTCCAATTGACCAATTTGAAATAAAAGATCCAGAAACTGAACTGTCAGGTAAAAGAAATATGAGCCACCTTCTCATCAATATCACTTAAAAGTCAAACTATCATTCACAGTGTGGGTATTTTCACTTTTTGGAAAACCAAGCAACGCTTTCACCCAATGGAAATTTTAGAAGGTCATAAAGGAAGGATGGGAGAGGATAATTCTCTGTCCCAATGGCAATGAGCCATATGAATGAATGAAGTCATTTCACATTGCAAATTTTATCTAAGGGAGAAATCCCTATGAGGGGTCTGAGGAACTGAGTACAGACTCTCCAGTGCTCCTCAGATGATGTCAGATATATTTTCCTTCATGGAGGAGAAACGAAAATGGAGGTATATATGGGGAGTATTGTTCTTCTCTCTACAAACTTGAAAATAATGCTGCCCTTTGATGTACATTATATTATAAATTAATCAGAGCAGAAATATTCAAATCACCACAGCCAGGAGCAGTTGATCACAGAATGATTGAAAATGATATATCTTTAAAAGAAAAAGCTTAGAGCAAAATTGGGTAATCAGAAATAAAAACACAATAAAAGGAGAATGAAAGTGGCAATATTTAACAGTGTAGAGGGGAACTAAGTGCACTATTTTCCTGATTGGTGCTGGCTTTTGTTCATGGATATAAGAATTTGATGTCATTGACCATGTAAATTATAGGCAATCTGTCTTTTCCTGGTCTCAGCAGACTGTGATGACAAATGCAATAATGTTAATGGTATCAGGTTTTCAGTGGCTCTCCACCATACCTACTAAGAAGTCAGAATCTTGAATTCTTGAAAAGTACCACTCTAGGTACTTCTGGAAACTACCACAGTACTCACATGTGCTCACAAACTACCTCTCAACTACCACTCAGTTATTCTGTGTCTTCAAGTCCATACCACCACTGCTGCCATTGCTTCCCTGTACCATGTGGCCCACAGAGGGACCACTGCAACTTCTGCTATGCTCTCACATGATGACTTGGTACCAACTTCCTTCTCTGAGCTCTATGGATATTGCTGAGTAACATAAATTCCACTGGTCACTGCCACATCTCCTGGACACAACAGTTTTGCCAGGCACAGCATTTTCTTCCTAGGAGCCACTGCCAGTTTCCTAGATCCCAGTCGTTTATTGGAACAATTGTTTTGTGTTGCAATCACAATTTATGACATGTACTTATGTTTAAGATAACTGTTTAATGAAATATGTATGGATTTTCCTTCAGAGTGCATGGCTAATCACCCTTTAGAAATCACTGTAGCATTTTTATGAACGTTCAAATGATATAACCCCATGAGGGTCTGTTATTATTCAGAATGTGTTCTTAAGTTTTACTTAAGTCTAGATAAGTTCACTCAGAATTCAAGCACTTTTTATTACAAAGATACAGCACAATAATATAGAAGCAGCACAAACTTTGGAGTCAGTCTTTGTGTTCAAGTCCCGACTCCCACACTACTTATCTGTAGAAATTTGACCAAGTTCAGCCTCATTTTTTTTCAACCTTTAAAATTGGCATAACATACATCTTAAAAGGTCATTGTGAGCTTTTAACAGGATAACATCTATTTAGGTATTATTACAGTGCTTGGTTAATTAGAAAAACTAAATCATTTGTAATACTTATTATTATTGGCTGCATTTCCCTGCAGCATCCTAGAAACTTGTTTCTGTGTCAAAGTAGAACTCTTGGGACCTTCTAACTGTGAAGGAAAAGGATAAGGCAAAGAAATTTTCACTGATGTATTCGTGACCTAATGTGTTGCTCTATGGAATAGGAAATAAGAAAGGTTGGAGAGAAAATCTTTTTGCCCCAAAATGAACATTAGTGGTAAAATCTGGGTCTCCAATCTGGTCCTTCTGGTAAGATTAGCTTTATTAACTTTGCTGAGGAGGTCTAATAGAAGATTTACCTGAGTGAGCTTGACCTCACAAATTCTATTATCCCTCCCCCAGCCCATCACACCATCCAGCATGGAAATGGGTCTTTTTATTATAAACTAATTACTATTCACTTTTTATCAGCTAACAAATCGATTTGCAAACACTTTTTAAAATTCAGGAACTGCTATATGAATTTGTTGAAACAAAGAGGGTCATTACCAAGTCCTATTATCCATCCTGCTGGCTCTCTCTTGGGTTTTAATTATTCCAGCCACGAATAGATATTGGATAGGAAGGCAGGTCACTGAGGTCCTGCCAGTTTGGGTCTTGTGTGCTGGGTCTTCTTAAATCTGTCAGCTACATGGCCATCCTTTCCTCCAAGACCCAGCAGTGACAATAGATAATAGTAAGCAGCCCTGTCTCCTCATCATCATCCTCAATTAACCACCACTGAGCTCCCACCAATGCACATTGTAGAACCAAAGAGTCCCTGGGGTTTGGAGAAATTTTAAAAGTTTAGAATAAGGGAGCGAGGAAACTAGTAAAGAAGACATTATAAAAATGAGATCACCAAAAGAGTGAAGTAATTCTGTCGGGCTGACCAAAGCCCTCCAAGTATGCTTTAGACCCAGGTGCAATGGTTTTGTGATTGACTAGGAAAGGAATTAAAAACTCTGCCCCTGTTTTGTGTCTCAGAAACCAAAGCTGTTAACAGTAGTTAACAGGGAAGGAGTAATTAAGGTGAACTCTCACTGTATAATACTTTTTAGAAGCATTAACATTCTTTACCTTCTAATATACTGTGTAACATATTTATTATGTTCATTTTTATCAGCTTTATTGAGAAATAAAATTGTAGTATATATAAAGTTTACAATGTGATGATTTGTATACTTTGGGAAATTATTCCCACCATTGGGTTAATGAACCCATCACTTTCCATATTTTCTTTTTTCTCTCTCTCTCTCTTTTTTTTTTTTTTTGCTGAGAACATTTAAATTTTAGCAAATTTCAATTATACAACACGGTATCAACTATATAACCTATATATTATCAACTATAGTTACCATGTTACACATCAATCTTTTTTTTTTTTTTTTTTTTTTTTTATTTAGGCCTTCCTCCCATTTTTTTTTTGCAGTAAGCGGGCCTCTCACTCTTGTGGTCTCTCCCGTTGCAGAGCACAGGCTCCGGATGCACAGGCTCAGCAGCCATGGCTTATGGGCCCAGCCACTCCTCGGCATGTGGGATCCTCCCGGACTGGGGCACGAACCTGCGCCCCCTGCATTGGCAGGCGGACTCCCAACCACTGCGCCACCAGGGAAGCCCTACACATCAATCTTTATTGATCTTGTAACTGAAAGAAATTTGTACCATTTTTACCAGACTATTCCTATTCCTCTCACCCACACAGTCCCAGGCAACCACCATATTACTCTGTTTTTATGTTTAGACATTATTTGTTGCCGTTTTTAAATTCCACACATCAGTGATACAGTGCAAAATTTGTTTTTCTCTGACTTATTTAACTTAGCATATTGCCTCCCACGTTTGTCCATATTGTTGCATGGCAGGATTTCCTTTTGTAAGGGTGAATAATATTCAATTGTTTGTATACACCACACTTTCTTTATCTATTTATCTGTCAGTGGAAACACTTATGTGGTTTCCATTCCTTGGCTATTGTGAGTAATCCTGCAATGAACATGAAGTACAGATATCTATTTGAGATAGTGAATTCCTATGTATGTATACCCAGGAGTGGTATCGCTGGATAATATGGTAGTTCTATTTTTAATTTCTTAAGGAAAATCCATACTGTTTTCCATAGTGACTTACCAGTTTACATTTCCACCTACAGTGTAAAGGGTTTCCTTTACTCCACATCTTTGTTATCATTTGTTATTTCTTGTCTTTTTGACAATAGACACTCTAAAGGGTAAGAGGTGATATCTCATTGTGATTTAGATTTGCATTTCCCTGATGATTAGTGATGTTGAATATCATTTTATGTACCTGCTGGCCATTCATATATCTTCTTTGAAAAACATGGATTCAAGTCCTTTGCCCATTTTTATTTGGGTTATTTATTTATTTATTTATTTATTTTTTGGTTACTGAATTTCTTCAATATGAATTTCTGGTATATTTTGAATATTAACCCCTCATCAGATATGTGATCTGCAAATATTTTCTCCCATTCTATAAATTGTGTTTTCTTGATGGTTTTCTTTGTTGTGCTAAAGCTTTTTAATTTGTCGTAGTTCTACTTGTTCCTCTTGCTTTTGTTTCCTTGCCTTTTAGCGTCAAATCCAAAAGAAAAAAGCATTGCCAAGACCAATCCAGTGTCAAGGCCTTTCTTTCCTATGTTTCCTTCTAAGAGACTTACAGTTTCAGGTCTTGGAGTCAAACTTTTAATTCATTTTGAGTTTATTTTTGTGTATGATGTAAGGTAGGAATTCAGTTATTTTGCATATAAATATCCAGTTTTCCCAGCACCATTTATTGAAAAAAACATTCTTTCACCATTATATATTCTTGGTTTCTTTGTCAAAAAATTAGTTGAACATATATGCACAGGTTTGTGCTTATGTCCGTATCCTACTGGTCTGATTACTGCAGTTTTGTAAACGTTTTGCAATCAGGAAGTGTGATACCTCCAGATTCATTCTTCTTTCTCAGGATTACTTTGGCTATCTGGGCTCTTTTTAGGTTCCATATATAGATTTTTAGATTGTTTTCTATTTCTGTAAAAATTAACACTGGAATTGTGATAGAGATTACATTGACTCTATAGATAACCTTGAGTTATATAAACATTTTGACAATATTCGTTCTTCCAATCCACAGAATATCTTTTCATTTCTTTGTGTCTTCAATTTCTTTCATCAGTGTCTTATAGTTTTCAATATACAGGTCTTCAATTACCTGGAAGACTACCTAGGACATAGTAAGTGCTTAATAAATATTAGCTTAATAAAAGTATCTTACTCTTCTAAATAATGGAACAAATCATTTAGACAACTCATTTTTCTCTATGTCAGATCCAATGTTTTTAATCTGAGTCTTTTATTGGAATGATAATAGGACTCCTAGTTTTACATTTGCTCTCAAAGTTTATTCCTAAATTGGGAGTCAATTATCCTTCTCAATCCTTGTCTAGAGTTAAGGGCTTGCTGAACTCATCATCTTAATATGTTTGACCCCTCTCTTAATTCTTTGTTTACATTTGTACTATTGCCATAGCTCCAAATCTCTTTTATTTCCATTTCTTACATTTGGTTCAATAACCTATTGACTGAATGATTCTTTCCTTTGGGCACACGTGTCTAGTTTTCCTATATAACAGTAGATAATTCTAAAAACAATCTTTTTTTTTTTTTTTTTTCAATTTCTCAGGAGGCTACAGTTAGTGGCATGTATGCTTAAGCATTAAGCACACTTTTGCATTGTGTAACCTGGGGGCCCATGCTGATCTGTATCTGACAGATTGGAGTAGGAAAAGTTGGATTCTGCATGTTGATCTTTGTTGCAGTCCCAAGAAACTCAGCCTGTTTTCATTTTTCAAAGTACAGTGGCCTCTCTGTACCTTGTAGTATGTTTGGTATGAAAAATATAAGCTTTATTTTAATCTAAGCCAGAGTTCAATTTTGTATAGAGTCAAAGACATGCTGAACTTTTATCTACTGAGCTCTAATTCTGGATAGACCAGTGGCTCACTCTTTTCCTAAATTTACATTTCTGATTACTTCAAGTTAGATGATACTTTTCTACTTTAATGTTACCCCCTGAAACTAATAATCATTTAATGCATTTATTGTAAATCACATTTATTGATGCTCTCAAACCAAAAAGAAGTTCATTTTTATCCCCATTCTAAGCTCATATTTGCAATCCATAGATTTAATCTGATTCTCTGTCCTAGCACTTGAGGTTGCATTTCTAAGATTAAGTGTGCACTCACAAACACAGCACCACAACTCATAGATTAAAAAATACCATTTTTCTCTATATTGTTCATTATTTTAATAATTTATGATTATAATGATAATGTCTGTTGGTCCCCATTTTGTTTCACTTATCAGTTATTTTATTTTTTACATAAAAATATTTAAGTATCACTGTTTTGTGGGGAAAGAACTATATTAAACATTTTGTATTTTAAGGACTTTCAAAGGCTATATAAATTTTTGAAATATATTTATTTCACTAAATAAAATGATAAAGTGAGATGAGTTTTTTAAAAGCTTAATTTATCAGCTTTCTTATTTTCATAATATTATAAAAATTACATCAATTATATTATGGCAAAGGAAGGCCTTTGGTTCAAGGGGACAGATGTCAGTATATTAAGTGATTAGAAATGCCTGGGAAATATGTGCTATGCTTGTGTTCTTTCCCTGACACCAACATTTTAATTTTGAATAAGTGTTATTAGTTATCTGTGTCTTTACTGTGGCTGAATTTCACCATGAAAACCCTCATCAGGAGGTATGTGTGGGTAGAAGATTTTCCATATTTTATGAGTAGAGTATTCTAGCACATGTGAGAGAGGTCTGGCTTATATTGACTGTGACAAGTCTAACAACCTGGAGTTTCTCAGATGCCATCTCCCTAGTTTAACATCTCACCCAATTTGTGAATGAAATGTAACTTAATATATTTGAAGTTTTGAATTAATGTAATAAGAAAGAAATTTGCATGGAAGCAAAACTTTCATTCGATGTCTCGGTATATAAAGTTGTCTGATGTTGTTTGGGGCTCCCTTTCATCAGGTAATAGGTACAAATGTTCTAAACTACATTTACCTTTTGTCCCAATCTCCATGGTATCATACCATATTATAATCCACTTTTATTTTTAAACTAGTCCTCTGGTACAAAAAAATTATAAATTCAATCTTATTTTCCCTTCCCAAATGTGTGACAGATCAGACAAAATTCCATTTCTCCCTGAGGATTGTACAAATGTTTCTAGATATGGTGATCTGCTTGGCTTCTTTGTTTTATTTTTTAAAATAATCCAGCAAAAGATATGTTTCTAATATCTGCATCAGGTACAATTGAGAAGAAAGCAAGAGAGTACACATTAAAGTGCTGTGAAGTGAGGACTTTAAACCTGAGAAGATCTTAAGGTTGTTTTTTTTTTTGGAGTACAGCACCCTTCTTTTCACTAGACTACAGTTTCAGTGAGAATACAAACTGTGATTATTTCAATCAACCCTACATTCTCAATGCCTAGAAGACTGCCTGATATATATATATAGGAAGATGAAAAAACCTGTATTGAATGAATTAATAACTGTATTTATTTTCAATGTATTTTTTTTACTGTATAAGTTCTTCCTGCAGTTGAACTTGGGACTAACAAGGTCTTCAGAAGAGAGAGAGATTATTTGGTATAGGTAAGGATAGTCTAAGAAGATTTTATAAGACATCAAATAGATATTGTAACACATAGAACACACTCTCTGTAACAAGAATTCTATGGGTGATTTACAGCCTACCTTTGAAGGTCCTCATTCAGATTTTGGCATAATATTCATGTCTACTAAAAGATTAAAATACCTGATCAAGAACAATTTCCTTGGTTGCACTGTTGATGATGGAACCATCATTTTGACATTTGAGCTTTGTGTCTCTTGCCACATTTTCATAGACCACAAGCAGAGCTGTTGGAGAGGGTGCTTAGTGAATGAATATTAAATCATGGATGTACCAATAGAAGAAATCTCTGTCTTAACTGAGCTCCCCAGGTAGTAGAATTTGATACAAAAATTAATGGATCAATTGTGTTATTTCATTATGAGTGAGAAAAATTCCAAAGAAACAGGAAGAGGAAAAAGGGAAATGATGAGGGAAGGAGTGAGACAGTATGTGGTGACTGACATGGCTGATCTGCTTTTTATCAAACAAAGCATCAAAATGTTCCATTGTGCAGGATAGTCTTCCAAGGCCCAGGTAACTGTTACAGCATTTCAAGTCAGTAAGTCCTTAGGTTGGAGGAAGGAGAATTGGCCCTCAGTTTACTATATTCTATTGATCAAACACTCATCCACAAGAGGATATACAACACATGTCAGACTTGAGACTTTTGGGGGCCAAGTATGACTCCATCATCTCATTCCTCACTGAAGCTGAAGCCCACAGATGGGAAGCACAGGTTCAGTCAAGGTCATAATCATAAATGTGGGTTGAGAGTTTGAATGAATGAAGTCAGTCTGAGCTTATGCAGTACTTGTTGCTGCAGCTATTACTAGGGAGAAACAACTGACTCAGGATTCTGGACATAGCTGAAGCTAAAAGGCTCTAAGGTGTTACCTAACCTAAGTAGCTACAGGAACAACTGATCAGTTGAAGGGCCCTGGATCAGATTTTCTAAATGGAATGCACAAAATACACGATCCAGGAGGACTTAGGTGGTAAAAATAACTCTATTCATTTAGAGAGACCATGAACAAAGGATCTAGGGACGTGTGAATCAGAGAAAAGGCAAGAAAAGAAAATGAAGTGTGTGAGGTATATTGAAATATCTAAAGAAGTTCCTTTGGGGAGAATAAATGGAGTCCTCTGATAGTGTGTATCATAATAATGCTTGGCAACTTCTTAATTACTCCTTCAATCCAGTATCCACCAAGGTGCCCACCATTCTCTGTAAACAGATATGGCACTTAGAAAATATAAAGAGGATGAAGAATTTCCAGAGTGGAAATAGGAAGAAAGGATGAAAGGAAAGAAGAAAGCAAAAAAAGTAAGGAATGACAGAACGATATGGAGAATTTCAAGGTCAAGGAAAACTAAAGTCAAATAAGTTCCCATTCTTTTGATGAATATAACACTATTAAGACTTTTAACATTTAAAAAATAAACAATAGATTATATTCTAAGAAATGAAATAAGTATGTTGTGCATATAAAAGAATGGAAGTAAATGTGGAAATTGAGGAACATTCTTTGAAATACAGATAAAATTTGCCTTATGTTCCTATAGAGCACAATTCAAAAATTACATATTAGCTTTATTTCTGGAAAGTCGCTCTCATTTATATTTAACACATCATCAGTAGATTTCTTCTTAAAGTTACATTACACTTTATTAAGACTACCCAAATTTTTGGAGAGTCATCCTAATTTATTCCAAAGAGTCCTAACATTTCTTTGGAGGGACAATTTTTAATTTCATAAATTCAGGATGTTGAGAGCTTACAAATATTGTTTGTTCGGTTTTATTAACATCCCTTAAGAGACCCTGACCTTATTGACAAAAGGTAAAAATGTGCCAAATTATACCATATGAATTTTAATTTCTTTGCTCAACAAATATTTATTGAACCCTGTGTTAGGTCTTCTGCTGGGTGATAATCATGCAACAGAGCACAAAATATACGTGTTTCCCAACCTTATGGAGTTCACATTCCAGTGGGAAAGACACAAAAATGCAAATAAGCTGAAATAATTTTTTAAGTATAAATTTAATAAGTACAATGAAAGAAAGAAGTGAAGGGCTGAAAGACCAAGAGTGACCTTTCTGAAGACCTAACATATATACTCAGACATTAAGAATGAGTAAAAAAAAAGTACCTATGTGAAGAACAAGATAAAAAGTGTTTCAGCAGAAAGAGTAGTACATAGTTTTCTTTCTTCCTTGAGAAAGAAAGAGCATGGGGAATTCAGAAAACTGAAAGAAGTTCAGCATGGTTGCACCATAGATGGAACAAGGAAGAGTAACTGATGATAAGTTGAAGAAATAGAGATCAGATCATGCATGGCTGGTCAGACCATGATAAGAAACTTGGGTTTTATTATAAGTGAAATGTGAAAAGTCTTAAGTGTTTTGAGCAGGTTAATGGTTTGATTATAATTTAAGAAGATCACTGTGGCTGCTAAGTAGGAAATGGATTAAGTGGAGCCAAGATGAATGCATGGAGACCAATTAGGAGGTTATTGGCATTAGTCAAGGAAAGTGATGGTGGTAGTTTAAACTGGGACACCATAGATTAGGAGATGAATAAATTTTTCTTTCTTTTTCGTTTTTTAATTTCAAATACATATACAATTTTTACAAGTCTCCAAATATTTTTTGTTAGTTTCTGATTTATAACAAAGTGAATCATTTATACATATACATATATCCCCATATCTGCTCCCTCTTGTGTCTCCCTCCCACACTCCCTATCCCACCTCTCTAGGTGGTCACAAAGCACTGAGCTGATTTCCCTGTGCTATGTGGCTTCTTCCTACTAGCTATCTATTTTATATTTGGTAGTGTATATATGTCCATGACACTCTTTCACTTCACCCCAGCTTAACATCCCCCCTACCCGTGTCCTCAAGTCCATTGTCTATGTCTGCATCTTTATTTCTGTCCTGCCCCTAGGTTCTTAAGTAACTTTTTTTTTTTTTAAGATTCCATATGTATGTGTTAGCATATGGTATTTGTTTTTCTCTTTCTGACTTACTTTACTCTGTATGACAGACTCTAGATCCATCCACCTCACTACAAATAAATCAATTTCATTATTTTTTATGGCTGAGTAATATTCCATTGTATATATGTGCCACATCTTCTTTATCCATTCATCTGTTGATGGGCACATAGGTTACTTCCATGTCCTGGCTATTGTAAATAGAGCTGCAATGAACATTGTGGTACATGACTCATTTTGAATTATGGTTTTCTCAGGGTATATGCTCAGTAGTGGGACTGCTGGATTGTATGGTAGTTCTATTTTTAGATTTTGAAGGAACCTCTATACTGTCCTCCTTAGTGGCTCTATCAATTTACATTCCCACCAACAGTGTAAGAGGGTTCCCTTTTCTCCACACACTCTCCAGCACTTATAATTTGTAGACATTATGTTGATAGCCATTCTGACTGGTGTGAGGTGATACCTCATCATAGTTTTGATTTACATTTCTCTAATGATTAGTGATGTTGAGCATCTTTTCATGTGTTTGTTGGCAATCTGTATATCTTCTTTGGAGAAATGTCTATTTAGGTCTTCTGCCCATTTTTGGAATGGGTTGTTTCTTTTTCTGGTAATGAGCTGCATGAGCTGCTTGTAAATTTTGGAGAATTATCTTTGTCAGTTCCTTCATCAGGAAATATTTTCTTCCATTCAAAGGACTGTCTTTTCATGTTTTTTATGTTTTCCTTTGCTGTGCAAAAGATTTTAACATTCAGTAGGTCCCATTTGTTTATTTAATTTTTTTTAATTTCCATTTTTCTAGAAGATGGATCAAGAAGGATCTTCTGTGATTTAGGATATAGAGTGTTCTGCCTATGTTTTCCTTTAAGAGTTTTATAGTATGTGGCCTTACATTTAGATATTTAATCCATTTTGAGTTTCTTTTTGTGTATGGTGTTAAGGAGTGTTCTAATTTCATTCTTTTACATATAGCTGTCCAGTTTTCCCAGCACCATTTACTGAATATGCTGTCTTTTCTCCATTTTATCTTCTTGCCTCCTTTATCAAAGATAAAGTGACCATATGTGCATGGGTTTATCTCTAGGCTTTCTATACTGTTCCATTGTTCTGTCTTTCTGTTTTTGTGCCAGTACCATACTGTCTTGATTACTGTAGCTTTGTAGTATAGTCTGAAGTCCAGGAACCTGATTCCTCCAGCTCAGGTTTTCTTTCTCAAGATTGCTTTGGTTATTCGGGGTCTTTTGTGTTTCCATACAAATTGTGAAATTTTTTGTTCTAGTTCTGTGAAAAATTCCATTGGTAGTTTGATAGGGATTGCATTGAATCTGTAGATTGCTTTGGGCAGTAGAATCATTTTCACAATGTTGATTCTTCCAATCCAGTAACATGGTATATCTCTCCATCTATTTGTATCATCTTTAATTTCTTTCATCAGTGTCTTATAATTTTCTGCATACAGGTCTTTTGCCTCCTTAAGTAGTTTTTTTCCAAGGTATTTTATTCTTTTTGCTGCAATGGTAAATGGAAGTGTTTCCTTAATTTCTCTTTCAGATTATTCATCATTAGTGTGTAGGAATGCAAGACATTTCAGTGCATTAATTTTGTATCCTGCAGATTTACCAAATTCATTGATTAGCTCTAGTAGATTTCTGGTAGCATCTTTAGGATTCTCTATGTATAGTATCGTGTCATCTGCAAACAGTGAGAGCTTTACTTCTTTTCCAATTTGGATTTTTTTTATTTCTTTTTCTTCTCTGATTGCTGTGGCTAAAACTTCCAAAACTATGTTGAATAATAATGGTGAGAGTGGACAACCTTGTCTTGTTCCTGATCTTAAAGGAAATAATTTCAGTTTTTCACCACTGAGAACAATGTTGGCTGTGGCTTTGCCATATATGGCCTTTATTATGTTGAGGTAACTTCCCTCTATGCCTACTTTCTGGAGGGTTTTTTCCATAAGTGGCTGTTGAAGTTGTTGAAGGGTTTTTCTGCATCTAATGAAATGATCATATTGTTTTTCTCTTTCAGTTTGTTAATATAGTTTATTACGTTGATTCATTGGTGTACATTGAAGAATCCTTGCATTAGTGGGGGAAACCCCACTTGGTCATGGTGTATGATCCTGTATTGTGCTGCTGGTTTCTGTTTGCTAGTATTTTTTTGGGGATTTTTGCATTTATGTTCATCAGTGATATTGGCCTGTGGTTTTCTTTCTTTGTGATATCTTTTTCTTGTTTTGGTATCAGGGTGATCATGGTCTCATAGAATGAGTTTGGGTGTGTTCCTACCTCTGCTATACTTTGGAATAGTTTGAGAAGGATAGGTGTTAGCTCTTCTCTAAATATTTGATGGAATTTTCCTGTGAAGCCATCTGGTCCTGGACTTTGGCTTGTTGGAAGATTTTCAATCACAGTCTCAATTTCAGTGCTTATGATTGGTCTGTTATATTTTCTATTTCTTCCTGGTTCAGTCTTGGAAGGTTGTGCTTGTCTAAGAATTTGTCCATTTCTTCCAGGTTGTCCAGTTTATTGACATAGAGTTGCTTGTAGTAATCTCTCAGGATCCTTTGTATTTCTGCAATGTCAGTTGCTATTCCTCCTTTTAAATTTCTAATTCTATTGATTTGAGTCTTCTCCCATTTTTTGTTGATGAGTTTGGCTAATAGTTTATCAATTTTGTTTATCTTCTCAAAGAACCAGCTTTTAATTTTATTGATCTTTGCTGTTGTTTCCTTCATTTCTTTCTATTTATTTCTGATCTGATTTTATGATTTATTTCCTTCTGCTAACTTTGGTGTTTTTTGGGTTTTTTTTTTGTTGTTGTTCTTCATTCTCTAGTTGCCTTAGGTGTAAGTTTAGGTTGTTTATTTGAGACACTTCTTGTTTCTTGAGGGAGGATTGTATTGCTGTAACCTTCCCTCTTAGATCAGCTTTTGCTGAACCTCATAGGTTTTGGGTCATCATGTTTTCTTTCTCATTTGGTTCTAGGTATTTTTTGATTTCCTCTTTGATTTCTTCAGTAAGCTCTTGGTTATTTAGTAGTGTATTGTTTAGCCTCTATGTGTTTGTTTTTTTCGACAGATTTTTTTCCTGTAATTGATATGTAGTCTCATAGTGTTGTGTTCAGAAAAGATACTTGATACCATTTCCAAATTCTTAAAATTAACAAGACTTGAGTTTTGACCCAAGATATGATCTATCCTGGAGAATGTTCCATGAGCACTTGAGAAGAAAGTGTATTTTGTTGTTTTTGGATGGAATGTCCTATAAATATCAATTAAGTCCATGTTGTTTAATATATCATTTAAAGCTTGTGTTTCCTTATTTATTTTCATTTTGGATGATTTGTCCATTGGTGAAAGTGGGGTGTTAAAGTCCCCTAATATGATTGTTTTACTGTCAATTTACCATTTATGGCTGCCAGCATTTGCCTTATGTTTTGAGGTGCTCCTACATTGGGTACATAAATATTTACAATTGTTATATCTTCCTCTTGGATTGATCCCTTGATCATTATGTAGTGTCCTTCTTTGTCTCCTGTAAAAGTCTTTATTTTAAAGTCTATTTTGTCTGATATGACAATATCTACTACAGCTTGCTTTTGATTTCCATTTGCATGGAATGTCTTTTTCCATCCCCTCACTTTCAGTCTGTATGTGTCCCTAGGTCTGAAGTTTGTCTCTTGTAGGCAGCATATGTACAGGTCTTGTTTCTGTATTCATTCAGCCAGTTTATGTCTTTTGGTGAGAGCATTTACTCCATTTACAATTAAGGTAGTTATCAATATGTATGTTTCTATTACCATTTTCTTAATTGTTTTGTGTTTGTTATTATAGGTCTTTTTCTCCTCTTGTGTTTCTGCCTAGAGAAGTTTCTTTAGCATTTGTTCTAAAGCTGCTTTGGTGGTGCTGAATTCTCTTAGTGTTTGCTTCCTTGAAAGTTTTTAATTTCTCTGTCAAATCTGAATGAAATCCTTGCTGAGTAGAGCAATAATGGTTATATGTTTTTTCCTTTCATCACTTTAAATATGTCCTGCCACACCCTTCTGGCTTGAAGAGTTTCTGCTGAAAAATCAGCTGTTAACCTTATAGGGATTCTGTTGTATATTATTTGTTATTTTCCCTTTGCTCTTTTTATTTATTTATTTATTTTTTGTATTTATTTTTTTGTAGTTTCATTAATATGTGTCTTGGCATGTTTCTCCTTGGATGTACCCTGTATGGGACTCTCTGTGCTTCTTGGACTTGAATGACTATTTCCGTTTCATGTTAGGGAAGTTTTCAACTATAGTCTCCTCAAATATTTTCTCATTCCCTTTCCTTTTCTCTTCCTCATCTGAGACCACTATAATTCGACTGTTGGTGCTTTTAATGTTGTCCCAGAGGTTTCTGAGACTGTCCTCAATTCTTCTCATTTATTTTTCTTTATTCTGCTCTGTGGTAGTTACTTCCACTATTTTATCTTCCTGGTCACTTATCCGTTCTGTCTCTGTTATTCTAGTATTGATTCCTTCTAGAGAATTTTTATTTTATTTATTATGCTGTTGATCATTGTTTGCTCTTTAGTTCTTCTACGTCCTTGTTAAACGTTTCTTTTATTTACTCCATTCTATTTCCAAGATTTTGGATCACTTTTACTATCATTACTCTGAATTCTTTTTCAGGTAGACTGCTTATTTCCTCTTCATTTGTTTGGTCTAAAGAGTTTTTCTCTGCTCCTTCATCTGCTGTGTGTTTCTCTGTCTTCTCATTTTGCTTAACTTCCTGTTTTGGGGGTCTCCTTTTCATAGGCTTCAGGTTTATACTTCCTGTTGTTTCTGGTGTCTGCCCCCAGTGGCTAAGTTTGGTTCAATGGGTTGTGTTGGCTTCCTGGTGGAAGGGACTGGTGACTATGTTGTGGTGGATGAGGCTGGAGCCTATCTTTCTGGTGGGCAGGATTGTGTCCGGTGGTGTGTTTTGTGGTGTCTTTGACCTCATTATTATTTTAGGCACCCTCTCTGCTAATGGGTGGGGTTGTGTTCCTGTCTTGCTAGTTGTTTGGTATAGGGTGTCCAGCAGTGTAGCTTGCTGGTCGTTGATTGGAGCTGGGTCTAGGGTTGAGGTTGAAATCTCTGGGAGAGTTTTCACTGTTTGGTATTGCATGGAGCCGGGAGGTCTCTGGTGGACCAATGTCCTGAACTTGGCTCTCCCACCTCCAAGGCACAGACCTGACACCCAGCCAGAGCACCAAGACCCTTTCAGCCAAATGACTCAGAAGAAAAGGGGGAAATAAAGAAATAAATAAAATAAAACAAAAGTTATTCAAATAAAGAATTTTTTTAATTATTAAAAATAAAATTAAAAAGTAATAAAGAAAGAAAGAAGAGAGCAACCAAGCCAAAAAAAAAAAAATACACCAATGATAACAAGTACTAAAATCTATACAAAAAGAAAAAAAAAGAAAAAGGACAGACAGAACCCTAGGACAAATGGTAAAAGCAGGGGAGGAAAGGGGGAAGATGGCAGAAGAGTAAAACGTGGAGGTAACCTTCCTACCCACAGATACATCAGAAATACATCTACACGTGGAACAACTCCAACAGAACACCCAGTGAACGCTGGAAGAAGACCTCAGACCTCCCAAAATCAAGAAACTCCCCACATACCTACGTAGGGGCAAACGAGAAAAGAATAAACAGAGACAAAAGAATAGGGATGGGGCCGGCACTAGCGGGAGGGAGTTGTGAAGGAGGAAAGGTTTCCACACACTAGGAAGCCCCTTCGTGAGTGGAGACTGCAGGTGGCGGAGGGGGGTAGGTTCAGAGTCAGGGAGGAGAGCTCAGCAACAGGGGTACAGAGGGCAAAGCAGAGAGATTCCCACACAGAGGATCGGCACTGACCGGCACTCACCAGCCCGAGAGGCTTGTTTTCTCACCCACTGGTGCAGGTGGGGGCTGGGAGCTGAGGCTTGGGCTTCAGTCGGATCACAGGGAGTGGACTGGCAGCGTGAACACAGCCTGAAGGGGTTAGTGCACCACAGCTAGCCAGGAGGGAGTCCGGGGAAAAGTCTGCAACTGCCAAAGAGGCAAGGGACTTTTTCTTCCCTCTTTGTTTCCTGGTGCACGAGGAGACAGGATTAAGAGCACTGTTTAAAGGAGCTCTAGAAATGGGTGCTAGCCATGGCTAACAGTGCGAACCCCAGAGATGTGTATGAGATGCTAAGGCTGCTGCTGCCACCACCAAGAAGCCTGGTGTGTGCACAGGTCACTATCCACACCTCCATTCCGGGGAGCATGTGCAGCCCATCACTGCCAGGGACCTGGGATCCAGGGACAACTTCCCCTAGAGGACTCATGGCATGCCTCAGGATGGTGAAAATTCCCACCAGCCTCTGCTACCGCAGGCTCGCCCTGTACTCCATGACCCTCCCTCCCCCTGGCCTGAGTGAGCCAGATCCCCTGAATCAGCTGCTCCTTTAACCCTGTCCTCTCTGAGTGAAGAACAGATGCCCTCCAGCAACATACACACAGAGGCGGGGTCAAATCCAAAGCTGAGCACCACCAGGAGTTGTGCAAAAAAAGAAGAGAAAGGGAAATTTCCCCCAGCAGCATCACAAGCAGTGGATTAAATCTCCACAGTCAACTTGATGTACCCTGCATCAGTGGAATACCTGAATAGACAACAAATCATCCCAAATTGAGGAGGTGGACTTTGAGAGCAAGATTTATTATTTTTTCCCCTTTTCCTCTTTTTGTGAGTGTGTATGTGTATGCTTATGTGTGAGGTTTTTCCTGTATATCTTTGCTTTCACCATTTGTCCTAGGGTTCTGTCCATCTGTTTCTTGGTTGTTGTTGTTACTTTAAAAAAATTTTTCTTAATAATTATTTTTTCTTTTAATAACTTTATTTTATGTTATTTTATTTTATCCTCTTTCTTTCTTTCTTTCTTCCTACTTTTTCTCCCTTTTATTCTGAGCCATGTGGATGAAAGTTTCTTGGTGTTGCAGCCAGGAGTCAGTGAGTGCCTCTTACGTGGGAGAGCCAACTTCAGGACACTGGTCCACAAGAGACCTCCCAGCTCCACATAATATAAAATGGTGAAAATCTCCCAGAGATCTCCATCTCAACACAAACACCCAGCTTGACTCAACGACCAGCAAGCTACAGTGCTGGACACCCTATGCCAAACAACTAGCAAGACAAGAACAAATCCCCACCCATTAGCAGAGAGGCTGCCTAAAATCATAATAAGGCCACAGACTCCCAAAAACACACCACCAGACATGGACCTGCCCACCAGAAAGACGTCCAGCGTCATCCACCAGAACACAGGCACCAGTCCCCTCCACAAAGAAGTGTACACAGCCCACTGAACAAACTTCAGCCACTGGGGACACAGACCAAAAACAACGGGAACTACAAACCTGCAGTCTGCAAAAAGGAGACCACAAACACAGTAAGGTAAGCAAAATGAGAAGATAGAAAACACACAGCAGTTGAAGGAGCAAGATAAAAATCCACCAGACCTAACGAATGAAAAGGAAATAAGCAGTCTACCTGAAAAAGAATTCAGAATAATGAGAGTAAAGATGATCCAAATTCCTGGAAATAGAATAAAGAAAAGCAAGAAACATTTAACAAGGACCTAGAAGAAATAAAGAGGAAACAAGCAATGATGAACAACACAATCAATGAAATTAAAAATACTATAGAAGGGATCAATAGCAGAATAACTGAGGCAGAGGAACAGATAAGTGACCTGGAAGATAAAACAGTGGAAATCAATTCTGCAGAGCAGAATAAAGAAAAAATAATGAAAAGAACAGAGGACATACTCAGAGACTTCTGGGACAGCATTAAACACACCAACATTCCAATTATAGGGGTCCCAGAAGAAGAAAAGAAAAGGAAAGGGACTGAGAAAATATTTGCAGAGATTATAGTTGAAAACTTCCCTAATATGGGAAATGAAATAGGTAATCAAGTCCAGGAAGCACAGAGAGTCCCATACAGGATAAATCCAAGGAGAAACATTCCAAGACACATATAAATCAAATTGTCAAAAATTAAATAAAAAGAGAACATATTAAAAGCAGCAAGGGAAAAACAACAAATAACACACAAGGGAATCCCCATAAGGTAAACAGCTGATCTTTCAGCAGAAACTCTGCAAGCCAGAAGGGAGTGGCAGGACATATTTAAAGTAATGAAGGAGGAAAACCTACAACCAAGATTACTCTACCCAGCAAGGATCTCATTCAGATTTGATGGAGAAATTAAAACCTTTACAGACAAGCAAAAGCTGAGAGAGTTCAGCACCAACAAACCAGCTTTACAACAAATGCTAAAGGAACTTCCCTAGGCAAGAAACAGAAGAGAAGGAAAATACATCCAATAACAACTCAAAACAATTAAGAAAATGGGAATAAGAACATGCATATCGATAATTACCTTAAATAAAAATGGATTAAATGCTCCCACCAAAAGACACAGACTGGCTGCATGGATACAAAAACAAGAACCATATATATGCTGTCTATAAGAGACCCACTTCAGACCTAGGAACACATACAGACTGAAAGTGAGGGGATGGAAAAGATATTCAATGCAAATGGAAACCAAAAGAAAACTGGAATAACAATTCTCATATCAGACAAAAGAGACTTTAAAATAAAGACTATTACAGGAGACAAAGAAGGACACTACATAATGATCAAGGGATTGATCCAAGAAGAAGATATAACAATTGTAAATATTTATGCACCCAACATAGGAGCACCTAAACACATAAGACAAATACTAACAGCCATAAAAGGGGAAATCAACAGTAACACATAGTAGGGGACTTTAACATGCCACTTTCACCCATCGACAGATCATGCAAAATGAAAATAAATAAGGAAACACAAGCTTTAAATGACACATTAAACAAGATGGACTTAATTGATATTTATAGGACATTCCAGCCAAAAACAACAGAATACACATTTTTTCTCAAGTGCTCATGGAACATTCTCCAGGATAGATCATATCTTGGGTCACAAATCAAGCCTTGGTAAATTTAAGAAAATTGAAATTGTATCGAGTATCTTTTCTGACCACAACGCTATGAGACTAGATATCAATTACAGGATAAGATCTGTAAAAAATACAAACACGTGAAGGCTAAACAATACACAGTTTAATAACGGAGTGATCACTAAATAAATCAAAGACGAAATCAAAAAACACCTAGAAACATGGCAATGCAGACACGTCGATGCAAAAAATATGGCATGGAGCAAATGCAGTTGTAAGAGGGAAGTTTATAGCAATAAAACCCTACCTTAAGAAACAGGAAACATCTCGAAGAAACAACCAAAGCGTGCACCTAAAGCAATTAGGGAAAAAACAAAGAAACCCTGAAGTTAGCAGAAGGAAAGAAATCATAAAGATCAGATCAGAAATAAATGAAAAAAAAAAATGAAGGAAATGATAGCAAAGATCAATAAAGCTAAAAGTTGGTCCTTTGAGAAGATAAACAAAATTGATAAACTATTAGCCAGACTCATCAAGAAAAAAAGGGAGAAGACTGAAATCAACACAATTAGAAATGAAAAATAAGAAGTAACAACTGACACTGCAGAAATACAAAAGATCATGAGAGATTACTACAAGCAGCTCTATGCCAATAAAAGGGCCAACCTGGAAGAAATGAAACAATTATTAGAAATGCACAACCTGCCATGACTGAATTAGGAAGAAATAGAAAATATGAACAGACCAATCACAAGCACTGAAATTGAAACTGTGATTAAAAATCTTGCAACAAACAAAAGCCCAGGACCAGATGGTTTCACAGGCGAATTCTATCAAACATTTAGGGAAGAGATAACACCTATCCTTCTCAAACTCTTCCAAAATATAGTAGAGGGAGGAACCCTTCCATACTCATTCTACAAGGCCACCATCACCCTGATTCCAAAACCAGACAAGGATGTCACAAAGAAAGAAAACTACAGGACAATATCACTGATGAACATAGATGCAAAAATCCTAAACAAAATACTAGCAAACAGAATCAAACAGCATATTAAAAGGATCATACACCATGATCAAGTGGGGTTAATTCCAGGAAGGAAAGGATTCTAAAATATATGCAAATTAGCCAACGTGATACATCATATTAACAATTTGAAGGAGAAAAACCATATGATCATCTCAATAGATGTAGAGAAAGCTTTGACAAAATTCAACACCCATTTATGATAAAAACACCACAGAAAGTAGGCATAGAGGGAACTTTCCTCAACATAATAAAGGCCATATATGACAAAGCACAGCCAAAATCGTCCTCAATGGTGAAAAACTGAAAGCATTTCCACTAAGATCAGGAACAAGACAAGGTTGCCCACTCTCACCACTCTTATTCAACATAGTTTTGGATTTTTTAGCCACAGCAATCAGAGAAGAAAAGGAAATAAAAGGAATCCAAATCGGAAAAGAAGAAGTAAAGCTGTCACTGTTTGCAGATGACATGATACTATGTAGAGAGAATCCTAAAAGATGCTACCAGAAAACTACTAGATATAATCAATGAATTTGGTAAAGTAGCAGGATACAAAATTAATGCACAGAAATCTCTGGCATTCCTATACACTAATGATGAAAAATATGAAAGTGAAATCAAGAAAACACTCCCCCTTACCACTGCAACAAAAAGAATAAAATATCTAGTTATAAACCTACCTAAGGAGACAAAAGACCTGTATGCAGAAAATTATAAGACACTGATGAAAGAAATTAAAGATGATACAAATAGATGGAGAGATATACCATGTTCTTGGATTGGAAGAATCAACACTGTGAAAATGACTCTACTACCCAAAGCAATCTACAGATTCAATGCAATCCCTATCAAACTACCACTGGCATTTTTCACAGAACTAGAACAAAAAATTTCACAATTTGTATGGAAACACAAAAGACCACAAATAGCCAAAGCAATCTTGAGAACAAATAACAGAGCTAGAGTAATCAGGCTCCCTGACTTCAGACTATACTACAAATCTACAGTAATCAAGACAGTATGGTACTGGCACAAAAACAGAAATATAGATCAATGGAACAAGATAGAAAGCCCAGAGATAAACCCACGCACATATGGTCACCTTATCTTTGATAAAGGAGGCAGGAATGTACAGTGGAGAAAGGAAAGCCTTTTCATTAAATGGGGCTTGGAAAACTGGACAGGTACATGTAAAAGTATGAGATTAGAACACTCCCTAACACCATACAGAATATTAAACTCAAAATGGATTAAAAACCTAAATGTAAGGCCAGAAACTATCAAACTCTAGAGCAAAACATAGGCAGAACACTCTATGACATAAATCACAGCAAGATCCTTCTTGACCCACCTCCTAGAGAAATAGAAATAAAAACAAAAATAAACAAATGGGACCTAATGAAACTTAAAAGTGTTTGCACAGAAAATGAAACCATAAATAAGACCAAAAGAAAACCCTCAGAATGGCAGAAAATATTTTCAAATGAAGCAACTGACAGAGGATTAATCTCCAATATTTACAAGCAGCTCATGCAGTTCAATGACAAAAAAAAAAAAAAAAAAAAAAAAAAACCCAATCCAAAATTGGGCAGAAGACCTAAATAGACATTTCTCCAAAGAAGATATAAAGATTGCCAACAAACACATGAAAGAATGCTCAACATCATTAATCATTGGAGAAATGAAAATCAAAACTACACTGAGATACCGTCTCACACCAGTCAGAATGGCCATCATTAAAAAATCTAGAAACAATAAATGCTGGAGAGGGTGTGGAGAAAAGGGAACACTCTTGCACTGCTGGTGGGAATGCAAATTGATACAACCACGATGGTGAGCAGTATGGAGGTTCTTTAAAAAACTACAAATAGAATTACCATACAGCCAAGCAATCCTAGTACTGTTCAAAAAGATTCATGTACCAAATTGTTCATTGCAGCTCTATTTACAGTAGCCAGGGGATGGAAGCAACCTAAATGTCCATCAACAGATGAATGGATAAAGAAGACGTGGCACATATATACAATGGAATATTACTCAGCCATGAAAGGAAAGGAAATTGAGTTATTTGTAGTGAGGTGCTTGGACCTAGAGTCTGTCATACAGTGTGAAGTATGTCAGAAAGAGAAAGACAAATACCTTATGCTAACACATATATATGGAATCTAAGAAAAAAAAAAAAAAAAGGTCATGAAGAACAGAGGGGTAAGACGGGAATAAAGACACAGACCTAGTAGAGAATGGACTTGAGGATATGGGGAGGGGGAAGGGTAAGCTGTGAGAAATTAGGGAGTGGCATGGACATATATACACTACCAAACGTAAAATAGATAGCTAGTGGGAAGCAGCCACATAGCACAGGGAGATCAGCTCGGTGCTTTTTGACCACCTAGAAGGATGGGATAGGGAGGGTGGGAGGGAGGGAGATGCAAGAAGGAAGGGATATGGGAACATATGTATATGTATACCTGATTCACTTCGTTATAAAGCAGAAACTCATACACCATTGTAAAGCAATTATACTCCAATAAAGATGTAAAAAAAATGGTAAAAGCAAAGCTGTACAGACACAATCACACAAAGAAGCATACACATTCACACTTACAAAAAGTGAAAAATGAAAAAAAAAAAATGTTAAGAAAAAAGGAAGAGAGCAGCCAAATCTATAAACAAATCTATCAGTGATAATTAGCTCTAAACACTAAAATAAAATAAACATAGATCCCGAAACATATTAGATCCAGAAAGCAAACCTCATGTCTACAGTTGCTTCCAAGGTTCACCACCTCAATTTTGGGATGATTCATTGTCTCTTCAGGTATTCCAGATATGCAGTGTACATCACGTTGATTGTGGAGATTTAATCCGCTCCTCCTGAGGCTGCTGGGAGAAATTTCCCTTTCCCTTCTTTGTTCGCACAGCTCCTGGGTTCAGCTTTGGATTTGGCCCCGCCTCTGCACGTAGGTCACCTGAGGGTGTCTGTTCCCGCCCAGACAGGACAGGGTTAAAGTAGCAACTGATTAGGGGCTCTGGCTCACTCAGGCTGTGGGAAGTAGGGGTACGGAATGTGGAGCAAGCCTGTGGTGGCAGAGGCCATCATAACATTGCACCGGCTTGAGGTGCACTGTGTGCTCTCCCAGCGAAGTTGTCCCTGGATCATGGGACACTGGCAGTGGCAGGCTGCACAGGCTCCCAGGAGGGGAGGTGTTGATAGTGACCTGTGCTTGCACACAGGCTTCTTGGTGGCTGCATCAGCAGCCTTAGTGTTTCATGCCCGTCCCTGTTGTCCGTGCTGATAGCCACGGCTCACGCCTGTCTCTAGAACTTGTTTAGGTGGTGCTCTGAATCCCCTCTCCTTGTGCATCCTGAAACAATGGTCTCTTGCCTCTTAGGCAGCTCCAGACTTTTTCCCAGACTCCCTCCCAGCTAGCTGTGGCTCACTAGCCCCCTTCAGGCTGTGTTCACGCAGCCAACCTCAGTCCTCTCCCTATGATCTGACCTCCGAAACTGGAGCCTCAGCTCCCAGCCCCGACCCGCCCTGGCAGGTGAGCAGACAAGCCTCTCAGGCTGGTGAGTGCTGGTCAACACTGATCCTCTGCGCGGGAATCTCTCTGCTTAGCCCTCTGCATCCCTATTGCAGTGCTCTCCTCTGTGGCTCTGAAGCTTCCCCCTCACCCACCCACCATCTCCACCAGTGAAGGGGTTTCCTAGTGTGTAGAAACTTTTCCTCCTTCACAGTTCCCTCTCAGATGTGCAGGTCCTGTCCCTTTTCTTTTGCCTCTGTTTTTTCTATTTTCTTTTGCCCTACCCACGTGTGTGGGGAGTTATTTCCTTTTGGGAAGTCTGAGGCCTTCTGCCAGCATTCAGTATGTGTTCTCTAGGAGTTGTTCCACATGTTGATATATTTTTGATGTATTTGTTGGGAGGAAGGTGATCTCCACATCTTACTCTCCACCATCTTGAAGATTTCTCCTAAGTTTTTCAAATAGTAATCATATGATAGGAAGATGTGTGCTATAGAAATTGTTCATATGTAGTATAATGAGAGACTAGAGAACACCAAGTTTATATTTGATTTACACAGAAAGATGGACAGCACAGAAGATAATTCAAGAAGATAAGGTGTTTGAGCTTCATCTTGTGGAATTGAGGACTGGGAAGAACATTCAAATAGAAGGAATGGTATATGATGAATTTCAGAAGAAAGAACTTGTCCAACATTTGAAACCATTAAATTAGTCCACATGTCGAACAAGAGTGGAACATGTGGAACAAGAGTGTGTCTTCATTGCTGGGTGTGAGTGACAGCATGTTGAACAGAGTAGCTTCATGACAGAATTGTGGTTTGGGAACAATGGAGGAGGGGGAGTACAGCTGAAGTAAATTCCATGGAGGAGAAAAGCATCTGTGTGTTGATTGTGGGGGTGAGTGTGATGGTTCTGAGGCAGGAATACTGAGGACCTTGTCCCAAGAATGGAAAGAGGGAGCATGTGGTTAGAAGATTTGCAAAACAAAATGATTTAATTGCTTTCTGATTTTTTGTGTCTTTTTGAATACTTAGTCATGGGGCAGAAACTTCTCTTCAGACTCTAAAGGTTCAAAGCACAAGTCGAATATAATTTGGGGAGTGTGGTATTTCAATTGATTTTATACTTCAGCCACATAATTTCCCACAACATAATAACCTAAAAAGCTAGAGCTGCTAAATTAGTACCCATCATAAGAAATTATTTTTAATTTTCACTACTAAATTCCTGTACATAATTAATATACCTGGGTCCAGTGAACTTCTTCACCTACATATTTATCTTATTTTTTTTTCTGTCAGTGTCTCATTGTCAAAAGCTATTTCTGCATTCCCAGTCCTATTGATCAGATTATGATTTGAGAAAATAAAAAGTAATTTATTGTCTTTTTAAAACTATTTGGTGCCAATACCTCTATCCATATTTAGCCAGAAATCTATAAAAAATTTAAGTATTAAAAAGTCATTGAAGATCTACCAGGTACAGTGCTAGGTACTAGATGTGTTCTAGTTACATTATTTAAACTATGTCTACTTTTTATAAAAACTACCTAAAGGAAATACTTTAAAACCCTCTTTCCGACTAAGGAAACTGATGTTCTGTAAAGTTAAGCACCCAAGGACCACACAAATAAGTGATAGGGTTTGCATCTGTCCCAAGGTTTTCCTGATTCTGAAGCCTGTGCACTTTCCTTTCCATCAAAATGCCTTAACTGATCTAGAACAGTATTTCTTAAATATTTTGGTGTCTAGATACCTTTTACATTCTTAAAAAAATATTGAGGACCCTAAAGAGCTTCTGTTAATATTGGTTACATCTATTGATACTTACTGTAATAAAAATTAAGACTAAGAAATTTAAAAATTTTTAATTCATCAAAAAATAACAAGCCATTATATAAGTATCTTGTTTTGTGTAGAGAGTAAGTGTATTTTATATAACAAGAAAAAATTAATGATAAGAATGGCATTGTTTTACATTTTTGTAAGTATAATTACTCTCTGTCTATAGAAGATGCCTGGGTTCTCCTATCTGCTTCTGCAATTGGGATGTAGGATATGTCTCTTTGATGAGGTATATGAACAAAAGCCAGCTTCACTTCAAATATGTGTGAGGGTAAATAAATATTAATTAGATAAGGAAGGACTGTTTTAATAGCCTTTTCTTTACAGTTGTGGATTTTTTTTTTGATAATATACCAAAACTCAACAAATTTTTTCTCATAGGTTGGTTGCAATGTGGATTATGAAACCATACCAATAAGCTTTGCATACTGTTACATTAAATTATTTTATATATCTTGTTTTTTTGAATGACTCTTGCATTTGTGCTTAATTTTATAACATTGTGCTTTAGTCATTTGGAAAACATCAATTGATTGAGCTTTGCAGATTTTCCAAATGTTGATAAATTCATTGATTAATGTCACCATCCATCTTATCTGAAAATTAAGTATCGGGAAGATGTTCATCTTAAGGGAGCAGATACAAGTTTTTCAAAATTTTAAGTTTTGCTTGAAAACTCAACTTTGAGCAATGGAAAAAATGTCAATTGACTGCCTTGAAATAACAGGCTCACATAGTTCATTTTCAAGAAAATGTCTACTCAATACCCAAGTCTGAATAGCCAGTTGTTTTTCAATGTCTTTCAAAAACGACATTCCATTCTTTTTAAAGTGGCTAGTTCAGTTTACAACTAAAGCAATAGCACACATGTGGTTTTGCTTGAGACAATTATAGTGCTTGGTATGTAGAAGTACTTTGTCCATACTTTGTATTTTCACACACAGAATAGTAAAAAGCTATATACTCAAGAGTTGAGATTTAATAAAAGTAGTACTTTAGCTACTTATATAAGGGCACTTTTAAATAAAATGCCTTTTGCTTTTCCTAAAAGTATGTGACAGTGAATATACAATGACTTCTACAGTATACTGCTGCTGGATTTATTCATACTAAGGCATGGCCAGTTACACTCACTATTGTTTTTGCACCATTGGTGCCATTGTCAACACAGTGAAAAAGGTAAATATCATCTTTAAAATTGCTACAAGAGTAGTTTTGATTCTGCATTCCCCCTGGAGAGGGTCTTGGGTTCTCCCAGGCATTCACAGACTCAACTTTGAGAACCCCTGATCTAGAAGATCAGTGTTAAGTCAGCTGTGCAGAATGTATAAGTATCTGAACTGTGAATATTGTTGTATCTTCCATTTCAGCCTTATATAAATGTCTCTTGAACTTGACTCTCATTTCTGATGGAGTGTGAAATTACGTAAAACAAATTCACAGAGTATGGAGACATAAATGCTGCCCTAGCTGAGGTCTTTTAACAATATGAAAACTTCAGAGCTAGTTTTTCCTCTAAAACCACTTTTTCATTTCTATTAAAAAGCTTTTACCCACAAGCCCTTTCCCCCTGAAGTCCTTCCATGCTTGCCCAGATGTCATAAATAATTTATATTTATAACTACTGAAACAATAGTTTTTCAGAGCAACTGCTTAGAAAGTGCTTGATTAAATTTTTCTGATGACTGGTTTAACAATGTTTTGTTTGTATTTTTCTCTAAAATTTTTGACAAACATAGAATCAGCATTAAAATGATCAGAAGGGCTTCCCTGGTGGCACAGTTGTTGAGAGTCCGCCTGCCGATGCAGGGGACGTGGGTTCGTGCCCTGGTCCAGGGGGGATCCTGCGTGCCGCGAAGTGGCTGCGCCCATGGGCCATGGCCGCTTAGCCTGTGCGTCCGGAGCCTGTGCTCTGCGGCAGGAGAGGCCACAGCAGTGAGGGGCCCACGTACTGCAAAAAAAAAAAAAAAGATCAGAACAAAAAGGCTGACAAATATGATACAATAGATAGCTATAACCTTTCTGTTGGCAGAGAAGGCAGTTTACATGATTATGTAGACAACAAGAACCAGTGTCCATAGAGTCTCCAAAACTATTCTCAGAAGAGAAAAAAAAAAGTAATGGGAACCTCTGTTTGCCTGTCATAACACAGGACCTTACATTCCCAAAAGATCTATAATTCTGTGGTTAACCAAAATTTGCTTATTTTTCTTATTCTCTATGCATCCTAACTCAAAACTAGTTTAAGGTATTTGAGATTCATTCACCCTAAATTCTTTTTTTCCCCATCTCATAAATACAAGGGATAAGCAAGGAGTATTTCATGTCCTTCCTACACATCTCTCCTCTCCATCTTTTAGTTTCTTTCTGATTCCAATCTGCAAACCAGTTCCAAGGAGTGTGCTCCCTATTAAAAATAACCAGACCAACTTCTTGCCATTCTCCTGGTTTCACACTCCACATCATCCTCTTCCTTTCTCTTCTCTTTCCTCTCTCTCACTCCCTCTCTTCTCATTCCACTTCTCTTTATTTATTCCTAAATTAATATTAAGCACTCCTCTTTCCATTGTAAAATTAAAACTTGTCTCTTTATCATGAAAAATGAAGTTCTCTGAAATTCTTCCCTAGGATAGCAGAAGAAACACAAAGGACTTATACCTCTGAGATTGGTTTTGTATCAGAGATGAGTGGAAATACTAATTATTTTTATTGGTTTAAGGAAACAGTATAATCCAGGAGTTCATGCAATGTATAGGAAGCTGCCTCATCTTCATACATAGAGTCAATATTTACTTTTCTGCACAATTTTCATACTAACATGGAATAATAAATAGTATTTAATACTATTAATAGTATTTAATACTATTAAAATACAATTATTACTATTATTATAATAATGCTATCATTTATTTTAATAGTATTTTTTTAACATCTTTATTGCAGTATAATTGCTTTACAATGGTGTGTTAGTTTCTGCTGTATAACAAAATGAATCAGCTATACTATACATATATCCCCATATCCCCTCCCTCTTGCATCTCCCTACCACCCTCCCTATCCCACCTTTCTAGGTGGTCACAAAGCACCGAGCTGATCTCCCTGTGCTATGCAGCTGCTTCCCACTAGCTATCTATCTTACATTTGGTAGAGTATATATGTCCATGCCACTTTCTCACTTCGTCCCAGCTTACCCTTCCCCCTCCCGATGTGCTCAAGTCCATTCTCTACATCTGTGTCTTTATTCCTGTCTTTCCCCTAGGTCCTTCAGAACGATTTTTTTTTATATAGATTCTATATATATGTGTTAGCATACGGTATTTGTTTTTCTCTTTCTGACTTGCTTCACTCTGTATGACAGACTATAGGTCCATCCACCTCACTACAGATAACTCAATTTTGTTTCTTTTTATGGTTGAGTAATATTCCATTGTATATATGTGCCACATCTTCTTTATCCATTCATCTGTTGATGGTCACTTAGGTGTCTTCCATGTCCTGGCTATTGTAAATAGTGTTACAATGAACATTGTGGTACATGACTCTTTTTAAATTATGGTTTTCTTGGGATATATGCCCAGTAGTGAGATTCTGGGTCATATGGTAGTTTTATTTTTAGTTTTATAAGGAGCCTCCAGACTGTTCTGCTTAGTGGCTGTATCAATTTACATTCCCACCACCAGTGTAAAGGGTTCCCTTTTCTCCACACCTTCTCCAACATTTATTTTTTGTAGATTTTTTGATGATAGCCATTCTGACTGGTGTGAGGTGATGCCCTCATTGTAGTTTTGATTTGCATTTCTCTAATGATTAGTGATGTTGTGCATCCTTTCATGTATTTTTTAGCAATCTGTATATCTTCTTTGGAGAAATGTCTATTTAGGTCTTCTGCCCATTTTTGGATTGGGTTATTTGTTTTTATGATATTGAGCTGCATGTGCTGCTTGTATATCTTGGAGATTAATCTTTGTCATTTGCTTCCTTTGCAAATATTTTCTCCCATTCTGAGGGTTGTCTTTTCATCTTGTTCATGGTTTCCTTTGCTGTGCAAAAGGTTTTAAGTTTTATTAGGCCCATTTGTTTAGTTTTGTTTTTATTTCCATTACTCTAGGAGGTGGATCAAAAATGATCTTGCTGTGATTTATGTCAAAGAGTGTTCTTCCTATGTTTTCCTCTAAGAGTTTTACAGTGCTTGGCCTTACATTTAGGTCTTTAATCCATTTTGAGTTTATTTTTGTGTATGGTGTTAGGGAGTGTTCAAATTTCATTCTTTTACATGTAGCTGTCCAGTTTTCCCAGCACCACTTATTGAAGAGGATGTCTTTTCTCCATTGTATATTCTTGCTTCCTTGATCAAAGATAAGGTCACCGTATGTGCATGGGTTTATCTCTGGGCTTTGTATCCTGTTCCACTGATCTATATTTCTGTTTTTGTGCCAATACCATACTGTCTCGATTATTGTAGCTTTGTAGTATAGTCTGAAGTCAGGGAGCCTAATTCCTCCAACTCCATTTTTCTTTCTTAAGATTGCTTTGGCTATTCGGGTTATTTTGTGTTCCCATACAAACTGTGCAATTTTTTGTTCTAGTTCTGTGAAAAATGCTATTGGTAGTTTGATAGAGATGCATTGAATCTGTAGATTGCTTTGGTTAGTATAATCATATTCACAATGTTGATTCTTCCAATCCAAGATATAAACATTGTTACATTCAGTATATGAGTCTGTATCAGTCCAGGTATCCATTAGGGTAAACATCCCAATTCATACATATGTGTGTGTGTATGTATATGTATATACATATATACATATGTATGTATATAAAATTATATATAGTCTTGGATATATTTATATATGCTAATATTTCACATGGGCTTTCTGTTTTTCACTTTTTCCTCAAATATTTCTATATATGACAAACTTTTTAATACATATTCACATATCACAGCTGTTATAAAATCTCTCCAAACCCTACCCTGGGAAGATCAATTATCCTCTGTGATGAATTAATTATACATTAAACATTTATACCTTTTCAATTTGTATGTCCTTATGGACATACAAAAATGTATGCTATTTGTATATCTATGTTGGACAAAGCATTTTGGAGGAAACAAAACATCAGCATCTGTCTCTAAGGATATAAATAATTGCATATACATTTTATACACACAATAAAAATATAAAATGTGTACACATAAAAACAAACAATACTTTTTACTTGCCTCTAAAATAGTAATTACTCATTTTAAACATCAATTTTTATGATATATAAACCCTGATTGTAAGCTCCTTGATGTGAAGTAAAATGGTTTATTTCTATAGCTCCAGTTCCTAGAATAGTTTCCCAAGCTAAGTAGGTATCAAAAATGAGTATTGCATGAAGTTGCTGACTTCACTTTGCAAATCAAACATCTGTCTCTCATCCTTCTAGAAAAAACACTTAATTCTCAGAACCTGAAATTTGGTGCTAACTCTGTCACCCCCAGTATTTCTTTATAGTGGTATGTATACCAAGCTCTGTGTATGGTATTCATCTTTTTTCTTTTCTTTTTTTTTTATCAAGTTCAGTTTAGTTTTTATATGCTGATCTATGAGTAAATATAAAAGGAAATTTTAATTTATTTCTCTGAATCTAGATGTCTTGACGCTACATGTCCAGATGAATATGTCTCTTGTCCTCAATGGAATTTGGCAATATATAATGTCTTCTTGGACCCAAGACCTGCCTGAACATTTAATACTGTTCACTTTCCTGATGCACGGTTAGACTCTCTACCTCCATATATTTCTTATTTGTTCTTTCACAAGCACCTCTCCCTTTCCCAAACCCTTAAATATTGGTCACACCAAATACTCTAGTTGTTCTTCTCATATCCTCTCATAAATCCATTGATTCTCTGTAAACCAGTTATTCCAAGGCCTGAAGCTTTGTATTACAGAAGCTACTTCAACAGCACCTGCTTCCATTTCATTAGATGGAAATATGCCAAATTGCCACCATTGTCTGTAAGGGGACTGAAAAATGTAATATTTTTAGCTGTGTATATTTGCTATTCCCAACAGATTTGGAAATATCTTAAAAAGAAAGGAGAGAATGGATACTAGGTGAACAACTATAGTCACCATCTTTATCATGCAAAACAAACCTCTTCTTTATGAGCACCCTCGATAACTCCCTATTTCCAAACCCATCAAGTTCTGCTTCTGTGCCTTAGGGTTTAAACCACTTCATAAAATGGCTGCATCTACAACACAAGATATTATTTATCACTATTCCCAGCATAATATAAGCTCTGTGCTTACAGGTTTATTCAGGGCCCATATGTTGCCCGAAAACTGGAATTGCCTCTTTGTATGTGTCCAGCCAAATGACTCAACCAAGCCAAAGAGTGGAAGAAGAAAGGATTTTAATACTTGCAACAAGTAAGGAGAATGCTAGGGATATCTTCCAAAGCAGGGTCTCTCTAAATATCAGGATTGGGAAGTTTAAGTAAAGATTATGTGCATATATAGGAAGAGGCATTATAGTCTTCCAGGTAGAGGTGGAGTCTTAAGTGCACTTGCATCATAAACAGGAGATTTCATCATATAATTGGGACAAAGGTCATTCTAGGTAAACAGAGTTCAGGCTCTATTTGATTGAAGTCACGAGCTCCAGCAAGGGTTAGTATCATCAATTCTCAGGCTTCAATCTGGTGGTTGGATGCTCAAGGGGTTGAGATCCTGTAAAACAGCTCAAGAATGTGCACCAGGGTAGTATTTACCTTTGAAAGATATCTGGGGGTCTTTACGTCTGATTATCTGCAATATGGTTAAGTTATTTTCCTGGTCTGGTAATAGTCGTTTGTTCTTACATTCTTTTGTTCCATTAAAATCATTATCTACTGAGACCTGAACTTCTGCAGGGCTAAGCATTGCCATCAGGCTTAGATCATAGAATAGCATAGGGCCTAAAATGATTTCTTTTATGTCCAGAATGCTATGTCTTTTTCTTCTTTCTCCTGGGATCCCCAACCCTCTCTGCCTACACATATACTTCTTCTTTTGCTCTTGACATCCTTTGCTCTTTTAGAATGTCTTCTTTCTTCATCTTTACTTATTGAGTATTACTCAAGATCCAGCTAAGGTCTCATCACTTAAAGGAAGATTTCACGTCTGAATTGATGTTTCTCTTAGGAGGTTTATTAGACGTAGACACTTTTTTTTTTCTTTTCCTATTTCATGTCTTTTATTTTTACTTCAACAACTAGAAAGCTGCTAAGGACAATGACAATGTTTTATACTTCTTTGTGTCTCCTGTAATGCCAGTGAAGTTTTGAAAACAACATAGGTGGTGCTTAAGAAATCTTTCATGGTTACTATACTGAAGAACTAAAATGTGAACCTAGTGTACTTTTTTTTTTTAATGTTACAGATATGATTTATGAGATTTTTTTCAGTATTTGGATATAACAGTTTTCAGGGTCTTTATTTTTTTCATAAATGCTGGGACTGAGTTTCTGATATGCAGAAACTCATGGAAACTCAACAGTAATAAGGTTTGAGTAGGAAGATTTACATAATACTAAATATCATTGTGACTTTTCTTTATTTGCTCTGGATTTTCTAGGATAGATATAGCTTGAAAATGCCCTTACAACAGTCCTTATGATAACAATAAAACACTCATAGAGAAACTAATAGAGCATTGTGTTTATGTATAGAAAATAAAAAGTAAAGAAGGAATGGACATCTTTTTTTTTTTTTACTTATACCTTTACTTATATCTTTATAATCTGAGAAATAGTTTTAATTCAACATGATTTAGTGAATAGACCTTGAAAACCCTAACAGTATCTCAATTCTTTTCCTACTTGAGAGAGAAAAGACTCGGTAAGTGATATTAAGAACATTTATACTATGGTTGGGAGATAAGATGAAAAGTAAAAAATAATCAAAGAATGATTATGGAATGCCAACATATTTATCGTGTTAATAGCATTTTGGAAGTTTATAATAGACACCTAATGTAGTTGAGAATACTTAGAACCAATTAATCCACCACAGGGCCTGGTACATATTTAGTGTGCAATCTGTAATTTTTTAACAAATATATGAAAAGTAGTTTTAATTTTCTTTGCCTTTTTTGTTAAGCAATGTTATATCCAATGTTATTTTGTGATCAGAAAATTTGGTCTGATATTAAACTCTGGTAAACTTTTAGACTCCTTTTATATCTTTTGTGTTAAATTCTTACATACATTATGTATGTTTTAAATAAATGTGTATTTTTAATTTGATGAATGCTTCATCTTACATGAAAGTTGTGAGATTTTTAATCTGTCTTGATCAAATGATCTATATGCCTATCATTTTTGTGAAGTTATATTGAGTTACAATTAAAACACAGTAAAATTCATATCATGTGTGCAATTTGATGTCTTGACATGTATACACCATACCACAATAAGGATAATGAATATATCTGTTATCCCTAAACATTTCCTTATATTACTTGGTAATCCATCTTTGTCTTTCCCTTCTAGGCAACCATGAATCTGCCTTCTGTCACTATTGAAAAATTGACTTTTCTGAGATTATTATATAAATAAAGTCATACTATACATACTCTTTTTTAGTCTGGTTTCTTTTGATCAACAGAATTATTTTAAGTTTCATCCATGCTGTTGAGTATATCAACAGTTCATTCCTTTTTATTACTGATTAATGTCCCATAGTTTGCTTATCCATTCGCCTGTTGAGCATTTGATTTTTTCTAGATTTTTCATTATTAAAATAAAACTACTATGAACGTTAATGTGCATGTCTAGAATAAATGTATACTTTTATTTCTCTTGGGTAAATATATAGGAGTGGAATGGCAGGATCATATAGAATGTGTATGTGCAACTTTTTAAGAAATTGAAAAACAGTTTTTCAATGTGATTTTATCATTTTACATCCCCCTGCAACAGTGTAAAACAGCTCCAGTTGTACATGTATTTGCCCATTGACGTTATTGCCACTTTTTACAATGTTAGCCATTCTACGCGTGAATAGCATAGTTCACTGTGGTTTTAATTTGTATTTCCCTAATGACTAATGGTGTTGAGTATCTTCTCATGCACTTATTTGCAATGTGTATATCTTATTTAGTAAACATTTTCCTATTTTTATTGGGCTTTTGTTTCCTTATTGACTTTTGACAGTCCTTTATGTATTATTTATACAAGTATTATAAAGATATATGGTTAGAAAGTATCTTTTTCAGACTCTGGATTGTTTTATTTTTTATTCTTTTAGTGAATATCAAAGAGCATAATTTAATTTAGATGAAGTCAGTTTATCAATCTTTTTGCTTTATAATATATTCAGGGCACTTTTGCCTAAATCAGATTTACAAAAGTTTTCTATATGTTTTCTTCTAGATGTTTAAACCATTTATTTAGTGCTAAGATCTAATTTAAATTAATTTTCATATATGGTTGAGGTATGGATTTAAGTTCAATGTGCCCATCCACAGAAGAATGGATAAATACACACACACACACACACACACATACACATACACACACAATGGAATAATAGCTATAAAAAAGAATAAATTTTGCCATTTGCAGCAATGCAGATAGACTTGTAGGACATTATGCTAAGTGAAATAAGTCAGGCAGGGAAAGACAAATACTGCATGATATCACTTATATGTGGAATCTCAAAAATACAACTAACTAGTGAATATAACAAAAAAGAAGCAGGCTTATAGAGGACGACCTATTGGTAACCAGTTGGGGAGGTGGTTAGGGATAGGGTCAATATAGGGGTAGTAAGAAGTACAAACTATTAGGTATAAAATAAGCTACAAAGATATACTGTACAACATGAGACATATAGCCAATATTTTATAATAGCTATAAATGCAGTATAACTTTTAAAAATTGTGATTCACTATATTGTACACCTGTAACTTACATCATATATATATATATATATATATATATGAATTTTTTTTTTTAACTAGATATATAGGGCTTCCCTGGTGGCACAGTGGTTGAGAGTCCACCTGCCAATGCAGGGGACACAGGTTCATACTCTGGTCTGGGAGGATCCCACATGCCGTGGAGCAGCTAGGCCTGTGAGCCATGGCTGCCGAACCTGTGTGTCTGGAGCCTGTGCTCCACAACGGGAGAGGCCACAACAGTGAGAGGCCCGCATACCACAAAAAAAAAAAAACAAAAAAAAAAAAACTAGATATATCATATGATCCAGCAATTCCAGTTCCAGATATTTATCTGAATAAAATGAAAGCACTAATTTGAAAAGTTCTTTCAGGTCCCCTGAAATTGTCCCACAGTACAGTGATGCTCTGCTCAACTTTTAAACTTTCTTTTCTCACTGTGTTTCATTTTGTCTTCAAATTCCAATTCACTAATCTTTTCTTTGCCATGCCTACTCTACTGTTAATCATATCCAGTGTATTTTTCATTTCACACATTATAAATAAAATCTCTACAAGTTTAGTTTGAGTTTTCTATTAAATGTCTTAACTTGATCCATTTAACTTTCTGCATGTATGGGATATAGTTGTAATGTCCTTGTCTATCAGTTCTAATATCTATAACAGTTCTGGGTTGGTGTTGATTGGTAAATTTTGTCCTTGCTACGTGATATATTTTCCTGCTTCTTTGCATATTTGGTAAGTTCTGAATGGATGTAAGCATCATGAGTTTTAGCTTATAGATGCTAGATTCTGTACCTATTACTCTGTTGAGCTTTGGTTTGGGACACATGTAAGTTATCGGAAAATAGTTTAACTTTTTTTGGTCTTGTTTTTAATATTTGTTAGGTTGGATCAGAGTAGTGTTTAGTCTAGGGCTAATTATTTTCCACTATTTATGAAAACCCTTTCTGTGTACTCTGTTCCTTGTCATGTGAATCAACATTCTGGATTTTACAGGCAGGTACCATTCCTGGCTCTATGTGAGTTCTGGGAAATCTATCCCGACACCTGACTGGAGTAAGTGAACAATGAGGGAAGCATTAGAAAGTGAGTTCAGAAATTTAATGAAGGGCAAGTTCAGGTAAGACTTTGTGGGTCATATATGAAATTCAGATTTTATTTTAAGAGAAATAGGGATATTAATACTATGGTGATAATCATTTTGCAATTTATAAATATCAAATCAACATTGTATAACTTAAACTTACACAGTACTGTGTGTCAATTATATCTCAGTAAAGCTGAAAAAATACAGCGAGCCATTGAAAAGCTTTAAGCAAAGAAGTACATTATTTGCCCTTCCTGTTTTACTGAACTACTCTGAATGCTACATTGTGAACAGTATGTAGATGGCAAGATGAAAATAAGGAACCAATTATAAGGCTTTCAGCAGATGGCATTGCATGTGGGAAAAAAGTTTGAAACTGCTTACCCAACAAAAGTTCTTCAAATAACAGGGGTAATTTGGGACTACTCTGGCAGTCCAGTGGTTAAGACTTCACACTTTCATTGCAGAGGGCATGGGTTCGGTCATGATTCCTAGTCAGGTATCTAAGATCCTGCATCCTTCATGGGGTGTTCAAAAAAATAAAGAGAGAGAGAGAGATAATTTTCACCTGTAGAATACAAGTTTTTGTTAATTCAGAAAACTCGGAGGAAGCTTCAATGATGTGTTCATACAAAAGAAGTAAACATCAATCTCTGCCTTCAAAAAGATTTATGATTTATTGGGGAAGATGCTGGATTGAGTAGGAAGAGATGTTATCTGGATAATGAAATCATTCAGTAGGTGACTTTTGGGATGAGCACTAAACACTCCTGATATTTCTAGAGGTGTAAATGTGATGAGAAGAGGGCATTGTCTGTAGAAAGCAGAGCAAGAACAAGACCATGGACACCAAAAATTTCATGGTATGTTCAGAGGATATTAGGTAAATGAATTCTACTACAACATTGGATGCATCAAAGTGGAAGTAAAAAAAATAGAAAATGGAACCTGGTGCCACACTGGGGATGGCATTCAAGACTAAGCTAAGTGATTTAAACTTTATTCTATAAGAAGTTGAGAATTAAAACAGATTTTTAAATAAAAGGGAGAGTGGGATCAGTGTAGGACATGATTTGAGCAGTATTTCAGGAAGAAAATTCCAACCTACCAAGTTCAAGATGACAGGGAACTGGGATGATATGGGCACAGAGAGCAAGGGAATGGAAAGGCTGAAAAAGTTCACACATGAAAGAGTTCATTGTAATGTATTATGGGAAATGTAATGAGGGCATGAACCAGAATGGGTGGTGGTGTGAACTGAAAAGAGAAAATAATTTATTATGAATTTACTCCATGTCAGTCTCAACGATAAGTGCTTTCCATGTATTTTCTTATTTATTCTTCTCAATATCCTTTTGATATAGTTATTATTTTTCTGAAAATTAGAAATGAGGCTATAAAGGTTAAGTGAATTGCTTAAAGCTCCAAAGCTGAAACATGTCAAACTAGGACTTGAACCAGACCGTCTTCCATATCCATGCAAAACTTTTTTGTTTCACCACCTTTCAAGAGACAGAATCTATTAGAAGTGTTATCATAAGAAAGGGATATAGAAAGAGTAGAAAAAGGAGACAAAGGGACTAGAAGAAAAGTGCTAAACTTAATCTAGCATTTGACCATGGGGAGTGCATTTGTTTAAAAGATAAGAGAAGGGAAGGAAATATTGGAAAGGTAGGAGAAAGGGGCCATAATGCTGAGAGGCAAAGAAGATGAGAAAATAATGCTAACACTGATTATTAAGGAGTTATTTATCTTCTTGAAAAGACAAACTATGTATTTCTGTCTTCTAAGTTGGGGGGGGGGAAGAAGTCAAACAAAAAAGATCTGATAGATAAGAAAGATGATGCCAGAGACTTCACTTCTCATTCACCAAGTTAGGTCATAAAAAGTTAGGAAGATTAAAAGAGGCAAAATGAATGAGAATTGGGTCAAAATGAAGTTTTGTGGGGTTTGTTTCTGCTACTATTAAGAGATTAGTGAATAGATATTTATGAATACATGGAAAACTATTGATGAGAATGAAAAAAACAAAGATGATAAAATGGTACAGAAGTTTTTGATAGAACAGATAAGGTATTAGTAAAAGTATATCAGTGATATGAGTGAATTAGTTACCATTGGTGAAAAGAGAAGCGGCATGGCTTCATATGAATTATATGGAAAGGAGTCAGAAAGGTGAAAAAAATATAGAATATAATTAAAAGGTTCAGAACATGACTTAAGAAGCAGACAAGGTCACTAGAAGAGGGAAAGA
>NW_006780314.1:1071078-1083488 GCF_000442215.2 Lipotes vexillifer
GGGAAAGAGCACTGTCTCTTCATAAGAAGAGTATATTGAAAAAAATTCTACTTATATTTACAGTAGACAATATTCCTTCAGTTTCATAAGCCATCCAATCCAAGATGCTGCATTTTTGAGGGACACTACAAGTAATTATAGAGGTTGCCACAGTTTTTGGTGTATTGTTTTTCCTGAACCTCACAGAATCCATGAGCTCTCCAAAACATTGCTGCCATCCTTCCTATCACCTCATGGGATAGGACCTGGCAGCCATGTGGCCTTTGATAGACATTTTTCATTACAATTTAGAAGACATTGTTCCTTGACTTGTGGTTTCTTCCACCATTGACTTTTTCTTTCTTTTCTTTAAAACAAATTCAAATGTTCAAAATTCCCACCAGGCCATGAAGAATTCTATTTCTCAACCAAACTCTCTTTTTTTTTCCAGGCAGGATACATAAAATTTAATTTCCTGACCTCTTTTGCTGATGTATAGCAGTCATTTTTCCACAACATTAGACTAGGTAATTTATTCTTAGGGGAACCTCATCAAGCCTGACTGATATTCTGCATTTTTCTCTCTTTTCCCTATATATATTTTTTGTTTGTTTGTTTTTGCTCTTTCTCCTCCTTCATATTTTCTACTGTGGAAATATGATAATAATAATAAAATATCTATGGAAAGACAGAATGTATTTACCAATCCATGATGCTAAGATGAAGCGAGAGGTAGAAAGGTCATGTTTTCCATTCCTGAAAATAAAGTGAAATAATAAATTTGCAGGTTGAGAAAAATCCACGAACTCAGCTAGAAATATCCCATTTGTAGATGTTTTGATACTGATTTCATATTGAAAGATGAATTTTAGTGTCAATGAAAAATGCTGGTACAATGACAGCTGTGGAGACCAATATAGTCTATTAATGCAAAGAAGGAGCAAAAATACCATTAGGTTTTCTGCTACTCTGTCAGAATTAGTCACCACACTTGTTTTCAGGGGACTGTCAGTGTGCCACCTTGTTTCCTTGACAAGGCTGAGTGCAGGGCCAAGCTCAGTGTGGGCACACTCTTGATTGACATGATGATGTTAGTCTCTTCCTATTTTTCCTCTCTCTTTATCCTGCGGCCCATCAGAAAAAGGAACTCAGTCCACATGTTCTCATTTTTTCTCTCCACAAACAAGACACTGGACAGCTGTCAGACTGGAATAACTTCTACTCACAATCAATTTGTATCTGATTCAAACAACTGAGCCAGAAATGCAATGAGAAAGCCCATTCCCATTACCTACAGGTTTAGGCCACATCTGGCCAGAGGGTGGTGAGAAATGAACGGGTGCATCTGGTTGGTACAGGCAGTCTATCCTGTAATGATATTATGAGTAACATTAAGCATTTATTGGGAACTTTATGTGATTGTGCCATTGTACCAAATGCAGTGCCCAGTAGAAAAACCAAGGGGGGAAATTTACAGTTTAATTGGGGATCAACTTATGTAAAGAAAACATAAAGTCATATATTCTCAGCATAAAATGGATGATACTGAAAAGTAAAAGCTATAGGAGGTTTAGAGAATGGAGAGCCCAACATGTACCCTGAGGTGTTTAGGAGAGGCCTCAGTGCCTTGAAGAATGGCTAAGGATTATACAGGTGGGATTCGGGAGGAAAGACATGCCTGGGTTAATGAAGTGGCACAAGTGAGAGCAAACAGACCAGCAGTACAATGGAGACAATGAAGTCACATGACCAATCTGACTAGATAAAATACTATAGTCCTATATCATCAAAGTGTTCCCACCCATCCCTACTCTATGTATTTCCACATTCAGTTAAGCTATATGACAATAATGTATATCATAAAGCATCCCTTACAATGAAAGTGAGTTTTTAAACCTCAGTTATCTGAACTGGAGATCTACCCTGTTGAATTTCACTCTAATATTTATCTTATTTGGCTATGTAAGCCAGGTGCTATATTGTATTTTTATGTCTTTTTATTTTCTAAGAATATGTCTGGAAATTTGAATAAATATGTAAAGCTAAATATTCTGATTTTATGTACTTTTAAAGACATTTAATATTTCATTAGATAAAACAGAATTATAGTTTTAAATATTATTAATGGAGATAAAGTGCACTGAAATCTATGTAAGCCACTTGCAATATGTGAATATTCCCAATGGTATAAATAGATTTTGCTAAAGGGATTTGGGTCTTAGCGAAAAGTTTAGCAATGCAGTATATAAAAATTCCAATAATAAAATAATAACAATATTTTGGATATATTAAACAAATCTGACAAATTCTCACACTTCTATTTTTCATCTTTCACCTACCTTCAATGTGGTTGTAATGCAGTGAAATTAATGCACTGTCATAGTAAACAATTATCCAAAACCACCTTCCCCTTCTTTAACACAGTGTACTACTAGCAGTAATAGTCGTGTTGAATGAATTAGTCACCACATTTGTTTAAGTGTTTAAGTTTTAAAGACAGTGCTTTATACCATTGAATTGGTTTTAATTCATTTTATTGAAGTATAGTTGGTTTACAATGGTGTGTTAATTTCTGCTATACAACAAAGTGATTCAGTTTTATATATATATATATATATATATATATATATATATATTATATAGTATAAATATATATTATATATAATAAGCATAAATATAAAATATGTTTTTATTCCAAACTGTTTCCCCTTCTCTCTACTATTCCACATTCTGATCTATGCCATTCAAGGATGCATTTTTGGACAGGGTAGTTTGAGTTGAGAAATATTTAATTCAATAGTGAAGAATATAAATTATTTTTCTTTGAGATAGGCTAATTTAACTATGATTGCTGCTGCAGCAAATGGGTATATGGTCTAACTACAAAGGGTAAAACCAGAATAAACAGTGCCTTGTATGTTGTAGATACTCTAACAATATTTGTTGTGTAGTTGAATGTATAAATAAAATTCATGGATAGTCCAATTTCAATTAGTTTTCCCTGCCTCATGGGCCTAAATAACTTCAGAGCTTTTCAACAGAAATGTGACTTCAGCATTTTTTATAACTTCAGTCAGTATCTGGAGTTGTAAATCAAGGCAGTCTCTAAAGGGACAAAGAGAGAAACTGAAGCTGAAAGAAAAAATGGTTTGACGACAATTACCTGTCTTTACTCCCATAGAAAGAACATCACATCCTCAGCTGTGCCAAACTCCCATCTACTGGATAAGCTAAACCAACCAAAGGGAAAAGCAGAACCGTCAGAATGATGTTCTGATAAGGAAAAAGAACGCTTCGCTTAAAAAAAGCCCATTTCTGGGACAAGACATTTTGTTCAGGTAGGGTGGAAAAGGAGAAATTGCCACATGAAAACACTGAGTTCTGAGTTTAGATTTGAAAGTCCCCACCATTAGAAGTGTTGGGGACTTCAACTGGCAATGCATTCTGAAGAGTTCTCTGCTGGCTTTGATGAATGTGTGGAAATGTTTCCTTGTCTACTTGTTACCACTTTAAAAAAAAAAAAAAAGAAAGAGATCTGACAATTCCAGCAATTGTCTTTAGCTTCTGTTGTTTTCCATTAGCAAGGGGAGCATATTCTTTTAGTGAAACGCAAAAGCTGGTATCCCATGCTACCGCTGTGCCTTGCAGCATGCGGAGCGATTCACTCATTTGGAGAGACACTCTTGGAAGGGTGGTTAGAGACTGTTTTAGCACTTTATTTGTCCCAATTATCTGCTCCTGCCTATTAGGGTGAATGGAACATCATGGCATTGCTTATCATGGGCTTTATATTTGCTAATAACACTGTTGTTTATTACTGCAAACATGCTGTATGCAGTCAGCTCCACTTCTGTTCATTCCCACTGCTCCAAGTTCTGTTTTTGTTTGTTTGTTTGTTTTGTTTTTTTCCTTTTTTCTCTTTTTATTCCTACCCAAAGCAATTTAGATTAACTTAACAAATTTCTCACATTTTGTGACTGTAAAGATGTCTTTTTCAATTAGGCTTCAGGTTGATAGGTTTCAGGTTGAAAACCCTAAAGAAAATAACAGGGTGATACTTACATGCTGGATTGCTCTCCAACCATATTTCAATAGCAAGTGCCTGCAGGGGCTTTTCCTTCCAGTTGCTCACAGCCTGAATACACTAGTTTGAGCAACCATCAGAGGAAAGAATACAGCAAATTGTTGTCATTATATCATTTAATCTTCCCCAAATTCCTCATCTTCCATACACTGTTTTCCACAAACATTTCCAGGGACTCTTCATTGCCTGAGGCCTGCTGAACACACTAAAAAAACGCCCCTCATTTGGGCCTGTAGGAAAGACAGCATCAGTGTAGTTTATTATTCTGGTGACCACACTGAATTGTGAGAACTCTGCAGTATTCTCTCTCTCCCCGCATATGCTTGCCACATCCCCATACCTAGGACCTTATTTAATAAAAAATTAAGGTAGATGGTCAATACCTAAACAGGATGAAAGATTCCTTAACTGCGCCCGTAGTAAACTGCTGTTTCTCTCCCTCTTTCTTCCTCTTGGAGAGTGTTTGTAACCTAGGCTACATAGAGATGTGCCTGTCAGCACTAGAATATGGCAATGGGGAAGATAGATCTTGTTCAAACTAGATAGATGGATTAGGAAGTGAGGCCAAATAGAGCATCCTGATGAAAAGATACATGCTAATTCACAACTGATAATTAGGGACGCCTAAGTTTCAAACTGATACTAAAACTCAACTTTACATGATTGGGAAATACAGTTTCTTTTGGAAAGTAGCCACAGTTACAGATATATTTATAATTTATAAAAGATGTGGGAAGAGCATGGTAATCATGGAGAAAAGCTGTTTTTCAGACTCAGGCCCTCTGCCTGAGTCCTCTGAGTGAGGACTTTTTTACTCTAAGACCTTCATTTACTTTTGAGCTTTACTTTTTGAGCTTCAGTTTCCTCATTGTAAAATGGAGACTATAATCATTTTATAATCTTGTTTAAAAGTAAAATATAAGTGTAAATACCTCTGTTATAGTAGGAGCCCTCAGTGGATTTGATCTTGAAGATATGGAAACAGAATGGAGATACGGAAATGGAGATATGGAAACAGGAAATATTACCACTAAACCAGTTATTCATTTTAACAGCAAGAGATAAGTCCAGTGTATTTGAATGTAATCTGCTTTACCTGCCAAAGAAGGTGAGACAGCTAGAATACTTTTTTTAAAAAAATGTATTTTATTGAAGTATAGTTGATTTACAATGTTGTGTTAGAAGAATACTTTTTAAAGGTCGAGTTTTTGAAAGCTAATAAGGAGGTCTTAATAGGTAGGAAAAAAAAAACAAACAATAAGGAAACAAGAGAGTAAAGTAAAATTCCAAAGATTGAGGCACAAGACAATGACAGTTTTAAAAGTTAGGGACTGTTCCAACTTCAGGTAATGATGCAGTAACCTGGTCAGACAACCCCACAACCCATAGATGACAATTATAAAATCTGAAAAAATATTTAAGAAAACTGTTTGAATGCAGAACTTTGAAGTATCATTTACTCATGCAAGAGTGATTGCAGCAGGTTAAAAGTTGTGAATTTGCAGCACTGGGCCTGAGGACACTCCTTAGTCAGCAAGTACCTCAAGCTACATAAAGCTATAGCCTGACAGGTTGGAAGTATCAGAGGGCAGATGCTGTGGCTGGCAGAACACTCAGAAAGGTAGGAGTAAAATCCTTCAATGCAGGTAGCTGAAGAGATGAGTCCCAAAATATGAATATAAAAATCCATCCAAATCCTTGGTTGACCATTAAACTCTACATGTAGTTGAGGAGGGGAATTTCCAGAGGCCTTAAGGATACAGCACAATGTGAAAGGTAAGACAACTAAGCACAGATTCAGTATACAGAGTTTGTAGTTTAAATCTAGATAGGTTAACTTTTTTCTAACACAGAAATCATTCTTCAGAGGAACATTACAGAATTCAGAGCCTCTACATCCAGGATCCAATAATAAAATCAAACAAAACACACACACACACACACACACAATTAGACATGTAAAGAAAATAGGAAAATGTGAACCATATTCAAGAAAAAAATGTTATCAATGGAAATTGAGTCCAATACCACCCAGATGCTAAAATTAACAGAAAAGTACATTAAATCAGCTATTATAAATATGTTTAAAATCTTAATAAAATACATGTATAATGAAAGAAAGAATGAAAATTCTTGGAATGGAAATAAAAAGTACAAAAAAGAATCAAATAGAAAATCTTGCATTGAAAATAAAATAACTAAAATGTAAAATTAACTGGATGACTTTAAGAGCAGATTTGAAATAAAAAAAGAAGAAAACACATCTACTTGAAAATAGATTATTAAAGCATACATTTTAAAAAAGAAAGAGAAAAAAGATTTAAGAAAAAGATCAAAGTTACATCAAAGTCAAATTTGTGAAATCCAAAAATAAACAGAAAAATCTTGAAATCAGTAATAGAAAATGAAGGAAATCACAGATAACTTTAAAGTATTGTAGCAGAGGAAAGGGTAAAGCTCTCAATCCAGATATGTAAAGAGAAATCAACCTTCTAAAGTTAGGGTGAAATAAAAAGAGTTTCAAATAAAAGTGAAACTAGCCCTGATAAACAAAAGTGAAATCAGGGCCATTCTGAATAAGCAAAACTTCTTATTAAGAGAATTCTTTATCAGCTGCTGTGCACATACATGCAGAAAAATGCTAAACGTGATTCTGCAAGATAGAGGAAAAATAGCACCAAATCTAAAGGAAGCAATAGTGATCACTAGAAATGATAAGTAAGGAGTAAACGTAGTAGAGTATTTTCAAATATTTTTCTGAGTTATTTGAAAGAATATGACTACATAAAACAAAAGTATATAGAGTTTTATGTAATTATACTTTAATTAGAGAGTTTAAATAATGTAGATTAATTATATATGATAACAGCAACATAAATAATAGAAGTGATAAATAGAACAAAAAACACTCATTTGAAAAGATACATGTACCCCAATGCTCATAGCATCATTATTTCATATTTAAAGATATGGAAGCTATCTAAGTGTCCATCAACAAAAAAATGGATAAAGATGTGATGTATATATACAAACACTACTGAGCCATAAAAAAGAGTGAATTTTTGCCATTTGTAAAAACGTGGATGGGCTTGGAGGGTATTATGCTAAGTGAAATAAGTTAGACAGAGAAAGACAAATACTGTATGATATCACTTATATGTGGGATCTAAAAAAATAAAACAAACTAGTCAAGAAAGAAATAGACTCACATATATAAAAAACAAACTAGTGGTAACCAGTGGGGAGAGGGGAGTGCAGAGGAGCAAGATAGGGGTAGGAGATTAAGAGGTACAAACTATTATGTATAAAATAAATAAGCTACAAGGATGAACTGTACAACTCAGGGTATATAGACAGTATTTTTTAGTAACTATGAATGGAATATAACCTTTAAAAATTGTGAATCACTATGTTGTACACTTGTAACTTATGTAATATTTTACATCAACTATACTTCAATTAAAAAATTAGAAATTACATAATTAATTTAAAAGACCCAACTTTATGCTGTCTGTAAAAGGAACATTTTAAGGCCCAAAACAAAGGTGAGGTGAAAAGAAATGGGTGGAAATATAAAACAGTCAAACACTCATCAAGAAAAACAAAGGAAAGGAGTTTTAAATAAAGAGGGATGTGTCATAATGAAAAATACCAGTTCATCAGAAAGTATAATGATGCCAAATATGTACATATTCAATATCAGAACTTCATATTTCAAGGAGAAATAATTGATGGTTCAAAAGGGAAAAACAGACAAATCAACAATCATAGTTGAAGATTTTAAAATTCAATCACAAGTATTGGTAGAACAACTAAACAAAAATCAACTCTCAACTCAACCATTGATCAAGTCTACGTTTGTAGACCTCTACACTCAACAACACAGAATACAATTTTTATCCAAGAAGCAATGTGAAGGAAAATTAGAAAATATTTTTAACTTCAAAATAATGAAAAAATACAACATATTGAAAAGTACAGGATACAACTAAATTAGCAGATAAAGGAAAATTATACCTTTGAAAAAATTCATTAGAAAGGAAAAAAATATTTAAAATCAATGACTAAAAGAGTAAATTAAACTGAAAGCCGAGACAGAAGATAATAAAGGTAAGTACATAAATCACTGGAGTAGGAAAAAAAATAGAGAAAATTAAGATAGCTAAAGTTAGTTCTTTGAAAATACTAATACAATTAATAAATCAATATTAAAACTCATTCAGACAAAAAGGATACAAAAACAAATTATGAATATGAAGAATAAAAAAGACTATCACTATAAATACTCCAAATGTCAAGGAGATCAATTAGGGACCACTATTAACAGTTTTATGCCACAAAATTCAACAATTTAGATGAAATAAACAAATTTTGTGATTATAATTTTTTTTCTGCTTTCGGTATTAGAGTAGTCCTAGCCCCATAGAGTGAGACAGTATTCACTATGCCTCTAGTTCCCTTAAGATAGTATAAGAATTGGCATCATATCTTCCTCAAATGTTTTGTGGAATTCACCAGTGAAACCATTTGCAACTGATTGCTTTCGTTTTAGAAGGTTATTGGTTATTAATTCAATTTCTGTAATAAGTATGGGCCTATTCATGTTATATAGTTCTACTTTTATAAATTTTGATAGATATTGTCCAAAGGGATTGGTCTATTTCATACAAACTACCCAATTTGTGAGCATAGAGTTCATAATATTTCTTTATTATTCTTTAAATGCCCATGAGTTCAGTAGTGATAGTCCTATATTTTTTTATTTTTTATTTCTGACATTAGTAAATAGTGTGTTCTCTCTTTTTCTCCTGGCTAGCCTACCTAGAGGTTTATCAATTTCACTGATCTCTGCAAATGACCAGATTTTGGTTTCATTTAATTTTTTTCTGTTGATTTCATGTTTTTAATTGTAGTGATGTTTTATCTAATTCTTATTTCTTTTCTCCGGCTTATTTTATACTTAAGTTGTTGTTCATTCTTTAGTTTCCTAAGAAAGAATCATATACCACTGAATTTAGATCTCTTTCTGATATGTGAATCCAATGCCATAAATTTGTCTCTAAAAATCCTATGTTGCAACTCACAAATTTTGTTAAGTTGTTTTCATTTTGCTAACATAATTTTTTATTGAAGTATAGCTGATTTCCAATATTGTATTAGTTTCAAATGTACAACACAATAATCCAATCTTTTTACAGATTGTACTCCATTTAAAGTTATTATAATGTATTGGATTTATTCTCTATGCTACAGAGTATATCCTTGTAGCTTATTTATTTTATACATAGGAGTTTGTACCTCTTATTCCCTTACCTCTATGTGGCCCTTCCCCCTTTCACTCTCCCCAATAATAACCACTAGTTTTCTCTCTATATCTGTAAAAACCTGATTCTATTTTGTTATATTCATTCATTTTATTTTTTAGATTCCACATATAAGGGATAATATATAGTATTTGTCCTTCTCTGTCATACTTATTTAACTAAGCACAATACTCTCCAAGTCCAACCATGTTGTAAATGCAAAAATTTCCTTTTTTATGGAAGAGTAACATTCTATTGTGTGTGTATATACATATATATATATATGTATATATATATGTATATACACACACAAATATATATCTCATATTTTTCACATATTATTTATTCATTCATCTCTTGAAGGACACTTAGTTTGCTTACATATCTTGCCTATTGCAAATAATGCCATTCTGAAAAATCAGGGTGCATGTATCTCTTCAAATTAGTATTTTTGTTTTCTTTGGATATATACTCAGCAGTGAAATTGATGGATCATATAGTGGTTCTACTTTTAGTTTATTGAGAAACTTCCATACTGTTTTCTATAGTGGATACACCAGTTACCATTTCCATCAACAGTATACAAATGTTTGCTTTTCTCTGCATCCTCACCAACATTTATTATTTGTGGTCTATTCTTATGATAGCCATTCTGGTAGGCATGAGGTAATATCTCATTATGGTTTTGATCTGAATTTCTCTGATGGTTAGCAATGTTGAGTATCTTTTTGTATCTCTGTTAGCCATTGGTATGTCTTTGGAAAAATGTCAATTTATGTCTTCTGCCTAGTTTTTAATGAGGCTGTTTCTCTTTTTTTGATATTGTGTTATATAAGTTGTTTATATATTTTGGATATTAAAACCTTATTAGTCATACCATTTGCAAGTTCTTTCTCTCATTCAGTTGTTTGCCTTTTTGTTTTGTCAGTGCTTTCCTTTGTTGTGTAAAATCTTCTATATTTAATTAGTTTGTTTATTTATGCTTTTATTTCTTTTGCCTTAAGAGACAGATCCAAGAAAATATTGCTACAATTTATGTCAAAGAATGTTGTGTCTATGCTTTCTTCTAGGTGTTTTATGGTTTCCAGTCTTATATTTAGGTTTTAAATTTATTTTGAGTTTATTTTTCTGTATGGTGTGGTAAAGTGTTCTAATTTCATTCTTCTACATGTAGCTCTCCAGTTTTCTCAACACCACTCATTGAAGAAGACTGTCATTTCTCCATTGTATATTCTTGCCTCCTTTGCTGTAGATTAATTGACCATAAGTGTGTGAGTTTATTTGGGGGCTCTCTATTCTGTTCCATTGATTTATTTGTCTGTTTTTGTGCCAGGACCATGCTGTTTTGATTACTGTAGCTTTGGATTATAGTCAGAAGTCAGAGTACATGATACCTTTAACTTTGTTCTTTTTTCTCAAGATTGCTTTGGCAATTTGGGGTCTTTTGGGGTTCCATATAGATTTTAGGATTATTTGTTCTAGTTCTTTGAAAATGTTATGGGTATTTTGATAGGGTTTGCTTTAAGTCTGTAGATTTCTTAGGAGAATATGGACAATTTAACAATATTAATTTTTCCAATCCATGAACACAGATACATTTCCATTTGTTTCTATAATCTTCAGTTTCCTTCATCAGTGTTTCATAGTTTTCAGAATACAGATTTTTTTCACCTCTTTGATTAAGTTTATTCCTAGGTATTTTATTCTTTCTGATGTAATTTTAAATGGGATTGTTTTCTTGCTTTCACTTTCTGATAGCTTATTATTATTGTATAGAAAAACAACAGATATTTTATGTTAATCTTTTATCCTGCAACTTTACTGAATTCATTTATTAATTCTAATAGTTTTTTTGATGGAGACTTGGTGGTTTTCTATATATAATGTCATGTCATCTGCAAATAGGTATAGTTTTACTTCTTCCCTTATAATTTGGCTATGTTTTATTTCTTGTTCTTGTCTGTTATGGCTAGGACTTCCAATACTATGCTAAATAGAAGTAGTGAGAATGGGCATGCTTGTCATTTTCCTGATTTTAGATGAAAAAGGTTTCAATTTTTCACCATTAAGTATGATATTAGCTGTGGGTTTGTCATAAATGACCTTCTAATGTTGAGATAGTTTCCCTCTATAACAACTTTGATGACAGTTTTTATCATGAATGGACGCTGAATTTTGTCAAATGCTTTGTTTGCATCTGTTGAGATGATCATGTGATTTTAATCCTTTTGTTGTTGTTGTTGTTAATGTGGTATATCATATTGGTTTTTTTTCTGATATTGAACCATGATTGTATCCCTGGAGCAAAGCCCACTTGAACATGATGTATGATCCTTTTTATGTATTGTTGAATTCTGTTTGCTAGTATTTTGTTGAGGAATTTTACCTGTATATTCATCAGAAATATTGATCTCTATTTTTTTGTTACTGTCTTTTGTGGTTTTGGTATCAGGGTAGTGTGGCCTCAAAGAATAAATTTTGGATGTTTTTCTCTTTTTCAGTGCTTTTGAATAGTTTTCATAGGATAGGTTTTAGCTCTTCTTTATATGTTTGGTAGAATTCCCCTGTGAATCTATCTGACCCTGGACTGCTAATTCCTGATTACTAATTCAATTTCACTACTAGTGATTCATCTGTTCAGATTGTCTATTTCTTCCTGACTCGGTTTTAGAATATTTGTAGAAATTTATCCATTTCTTTAGGTTGTGAAATTTGTTAGCATAAAACTGTTCATAGTATTCTCTTAAGATTTTTTTTCTATTTCTATGATATTGGTTGCAATTTCTCCTCTTTAAGTTCTTATTTTATTTGTTTTCTCTCTCATTTTTTAAAAAGTGAAGCTGGCTAATGACTTATCAATCTTGTTTACCTTTTTAAAAAATGACATTTGGTTTCATTGATCTTTTCTTTTCTTTTCTTTTTTTGTCTCTATTTTACTTATTTCCTTTCTGAGCTTTATTATTTCCTTCCTTCTGCTGACTTTGGCCTTTATTTGTTCTTTTTTTTCTAATTACTTTAATTTTTTTTTTTTTTTTTTTTTTTTG